>NC_056744.1:1349889230-1350026730 GCF_019279795.1 Protopterus annectens
GTGTGTGTAGATGTGTCAGGCAAACAGTGGTCTGTAGCACCTGTGGAAATTACATAAAAAGTTTTTAGTGATGAAGATCTGCACAGAATGCTTGAAAACAATCATTTTTTTCTGAAAGTAAATGAATGAAGCACTGGATATACAGTTAAAGAAGTACAATTGTCTCTCATGTTTAAGATGAGATTTGAGCAGCTTAGACTGTTACAAGAAGCCATATTTATCTAGTGACTGTTACATTCCTTTCAAATTCTTAGCACAAGAAATCTGTACAAAGCCTAAAATAATGGAGAGACAAATCCCCCAAAATAGGGACAGATTTTAAATATTGCTCTTCGAAAGTAGTTAGAATAACAAGATTTGTGTTATCATGCATTTCCTTATGATATGAAGTCTAAAACTCAAATGCATATCATTATTTAGTGACTTCAATCCTCAGTGATTTGACAGAAAACTATACATTTCATGAGTAACAGACAAAAAATATCAGGCAAAAATCTGGACATTCTGTGAAAATATGGACAGTTGAGTGGTATGCAATTTTATAAAACTTTACTGAACTCTGTAACAACAGTAATAACTCTAGTAGTGTAGGTTGGTCACTGTTTGCTGCCAGGCTTACTTTGATTCTACCTTATTAAGTGCAACGCAAGTCTGCAAAATATGAAGAAATGAAAGCTGAGCAGCATGATCTGACAAATTAAAAATATAACAAACTAAAACAAACAGACTCAATAGTAATGCTGATAAATACTAAAACAAGCATCCACTAGCAAAACATTGGTGATACTCATGTTTATATCCAAGTGAAAATGTAATTACTACCAACTAAAATTTCACACAAACAGTTGTACTGCTGTAGTAATCTTTTATTTGGAATTGCTTTAGTACTGGGACTACATAAAAAAAGAATGTCTTGCAGTTAATTTATCATGACCTTTATTATAATATGTTGTGAGACTTCATTATATTGTTAAGGTGACATGGGAAATCCAGAGTGTTCCAAGCATTCCCTCCGCTTAGCATCTGTTGTTTATCCTTTCCTATTTCAGTACATGCATATGTACTAGTCAGTGCAGAAGGAAATACTAAAGTATTAGCTCGATGGACACTGAATTCTGGATAACTGGATAATTACTGGATGTACAAGTACAAAAAAGTTTGTATGAATGAGAAAGTCTGCATATGATTATGTGTCTTAGGAAAATCAAAACTTGTAATTTATCTAACTCAAGTCATTTTATTTCTAAAGGCAGTGACAAAAAACGGGCACAACAAAACAATTTGAAAAAGATGTACATTTTTAATATTCAAGAGTTCAGAGAAGTGATGGTTTGATCCTTCTTGGAACTAATGAAGTAGTCAACCCCAACCAGTTTTACCAAAGCAGTAAAAGTATTAGAACTGTTTATGCAGATACACTTTAAGGAGAAAGTGGCAAATGACCTGCAAGCACGTTTCTCAGTTAAAAACACATCGTGTCACAACAGATGCTGACTCACTTTAATCCAAACATATTAGGAATTGTGCGGGCTTTAAGCATGTCTATTCAGATTATCCTCTGAGGAGAGTTCAGAGTTGTCTGTATCTTTTTATTCAAGATTGATGAAATTATTAGGGCAAAGTATGTCCAAAACACAACGGAATATATGTTGTAGTCTGGGGTGCAATAAATGTAATAAGTATATATGAGATGTCTGCACCTGTGAGAATATGTGTTTGTATGTATGTGTATCTGAGTTTTTGTGTGTTTTTATCCTTGTATGTGTGTGTGAACTACAAACTGTAGCACAACTGCAGTGTTATTACAGGAGAGTGCTGATACAACATACAGTGAAAAAAAAAAAAAACAGTTTAGTGCAGATAAACTGAGCAATTTTCCTGACTGTGCAGTGAGAGAAAACTCACTATTGATCTTAGGGTTGTATTTCACACTTGTCAGTTTGAAGCACTCCCTTTGAGTAATGACAGGATAAAAAGAACGGATTAGACAAATCTTCTTAGGCATTTGCTGGGAGGAAGAAGACAGTGATGGATTGTGTTATGGTTACACCGAGGTATGGAAATGCTGGGAAGCTTAAAATTAGACAGTTCAGAGCAAGAAAGAGAGAGAGAGGGCATGTTGTACAAACAAATGGTCCTCATAAAATTAGTTTCACTGGTAAGGATCCACTCTACCTATATTATATGTGTTGGGTGATTCCTTAAATGCATCATCATGACAGGGTATATATCCTGGGGCTGGCTGGATATAACAAAACTTAATGGTGCAGAGGAACACCATGCTTTTGTGACATTCTCTGTGAAGGTAGTGTGTAATGGATCAGTAGTAGTCCCCAAAAAAGAAGGAAACAAGACTGGGTTACTGGGGCTGCCACTCTTGTTTGTAGACCTTCCCAGCAGAACACATTTGTTTATGAGATATAAATAAATAAGAGGCCATCACATCACTTTATACCTTGTGTAAATTGAGGTGCATTCTTTCTGCAGTCCTGCTGTTATACATATTATAATAATGTTATACAAAGCAATTCTGCATAGCCATACAAGTGCACACCTATCTGTCCACTAATAATATGTATAGCATGTATGTTTGTATATATGTATTTATCTGTACTGTATGTTTATATATATATGTGTGTGTGTGTGTGTGTGTGTTTGTGTGTATGTGTGTGTGTTTGTGTGTATGCATCTATATCTATCTGTCTATATATGTGTATATATATAATATATATATATATATATATATATGTATATGTATATATAATATATAAAATGTTTGTATGTGCGTAAAATATCTGCCTGTAAATATTTAGTTTGCATGTATGTGTGTGTTTATAGATAGTGTAGAGATATATCTATATCAATCTATATATATATATATATATATATATATATATATATATATATATATATATATATACATATAGATATAGATATAAATATACATGGACTGATGAATAGAGAGAGATGTTTCACACTGAAACAAAAAATGTGACTACATATTACAGTTTTTGCATATATGTGCATGTTTGCTGCTTACTTTTTCCATCTGAGTGGGTTAACTCTCACTTCCTGCCTTTCCCTTAACAAGGCCAAGACACACTCGTATGGAGCATGGAGTAAGAGACAGCACTAACAGCTCAAATATCCACGCTAAGCCACAGCTCATAAAAATAAAAAAAAAAAAAAACACGAGGGGAAAGTGTTTTTTTACAGTTCAGCTTTTTTCACTTCCAACCTTCTATTCACTTTGCTCAGAACTGAACCAGCTATACCAACTTTAGAAAACAAATAAAAAAAATAAAAATAACTTAAATAAAATCAACATATGTTAAGGTTGCAGAAACAATGGATAATTGACAAAACATAATGCATTCCACCCAAAATTATAAGGTCAAAAATAATTTCCAAAACTAACTATAACACCCCTCATGTTGGCCTTCTGTACTGTCCATGTATAGACTATTTGTAAATAACTAAATGAATAAATAAATATGCACTGACTATTTTTAAATGTGTATATTTGCATATGATCACCTTAGTCCTACTGAACTGTATAATAATGTATGAACTTTACACATTTGTAAAAATATATGTCAATTTGTTTGTATTAATTGCCTGTAACAACTATGGTTGTAGAAAAATATTACAGCAGCAGCTTTAAATATGATTGTTGGCATTTGTGCATTAATTTTAATCCTAAGTTAACACCAGAAAGGGATACACAAAAACTGACTGGCTATGTTGAGGTAGGGGTAGGGGTAGGGGCAGGTACTATACGTAGATATGATGTATGCATCCTCAGAATTTTTTTTTTTATTTTATCTTGAACTGGTGTTTGATCCGTTTTGAGTGAGAAAACTTGGATATAGCTTATTTCTTCCTTGTAATAAAAAGCAAAATGTAATTTCTTTAATAATGGTTAAGATCTTCATCTTACAAGTGCAAGGTATAGGATTTGATTCTGACCACTGGTTATTGGCCAGGCTTATAATAGTCTGCAGACTGATTGCCTAGTATTCACCTATGAATCTATAAACCTGTTAAGAAGAACTGTAAAATTTACTGGCGTCCATTTTAAGGGGTTTAGGATTTGCATAATGGTTAAGGTGTTTACCTCATAAATGAAAGGTGCAGGGTTTATTTCTCTCCCTCGAAAAAGAAAATTGGCTAGGTTTAAAATGGCCCACAAGGGCAGCTAACATAGTACTTGTCTGTGAACCTCTGAACATTAGTCCTACATAAGCAAAATAATATGTAAACGGCAGCAGGTAGGTAGACATTTTCTTCCACAGTAGACAGCCACAGCAACTAACCTACACTGTTTGTGCATATCAGCTGTCTAGTTAAGTAGACAGGCAGAGCAGTTATACTTCCACTGTCTCTGCATATCAGGTGTCCAGTTAAGTAGACAGCCACAACAATTATACCTACACTGTCTGTGCATATCAGGTTACCTACACTATCTGTGCATATCAGGTGTCCAGTTAAGTAGACAGCCACAACAATTATACCTACACTGTCTGTGCATATCAGGTTACCTACACTATCTGTGCATATCAGGTATCCAGTTAAGTAGACAGACCCAGCCATTATACCTATATTGTCTGTGGATATCAGGTGTCAAGATAAGAAGACAGCCACAGCAATTATACGTACACTGTCTGTGCATATTAGATGTCCAGTTAAGTAGTCCATCTTACTTCTCACAAAAGAACACTAGTCCTTCAAAGCATGATACTGACTGTTTAAAATGATTGCAGATGAAACCAATTACTTTCATCCAGTCAACCTCAACTCAGCATTTATATCCACATTGTCCGATGGCTATGTAATATTATTTCACCATAACAGTTTACACAAACAAGTTGCCTACACATTAAAGTATTCCAGCCAATTTGTTTCATGCAAATGATAAATCCAGAAAAGAATATTGCTCAAATGAAGTAGTTGATCACTGCCAGTATTATTAACAGAAATAAACAGTTATCTCACCAGTCCATTCCCCTCATCCTAACTGCACACACAAATCACAAAGCCAGAAAAATTACCCAAATATCTGGTTGATCACTGTCAGCATTATTGTAAAATCAAAAATAATCTCACAGTGCAATTCCCCTAATCCTAACTTCCCACACAAATTAAAACGCCAGAAATATTAGGCAAAATATTTGGTTGATCACTACCAATATGGTAAAAACAATAATAACACTTATCTCATCTGTGCCATTCCCCTCGTCTAACTGTCCACACAAATCATAAAGCCAGAAAAATTAACAAAGAAATCTGCTTGATCACTGCCAGCGGCATTATTGTAAACATTCCCTCTCCTCTCTGGTCAGTCAGAATTGTGCATATCCTTGATTTTAATACACTTACAACTTTAGCTTTGTACTTATATCTTGAATGTTGCAAGGTGCATACTGTACTACCGTGACCTTGCAACATTTACCTGAATACAATGACATGACTCAGTAGCAAGTCAATTGGAGCGCTGCCCCCCTGGAGCACACAATATTCTGTGGGCACATTTTATTGTAAATTACTACTAAAGCTTTATTTATAGTGTATCTATTTATTTATTTATTTTTACAGCAAGGAATGAATAAATAAATAAGTAAATAGGGTAAGGGCACCTTCACAACTGCCACAAGCACAGCACCCTAGGTGATTGCCTAGTTCATCTATGTGTAAGGTTGGCCATGCTTCCAGGTTCTTCCTGGCAAGTTCCATTTCACTTACTCCGAACCTCCAGTTGAGGAGCAAACTTTATTTTATATTGATATAACTGGAAAAAATAGCATTGTCAAACAACTAATGCTCAGTGTTTGCCTGACAGATTGTTGTAAGAATATTTCCCCATTTCATGGTATAGCACATATTTTAAAGACACGTTACAACAAAATTAGAAAAACATGATACAACTACCTTCCACCAAGCACAAACTCAGAGAATTTTGGCTTACAAGGATGGGATGTAGGCTGTCAATAACCTATAAGCATTTAGCGTATAGAGGTTGGCATAAAGGTTAAGATATTTGTCTTACAGACACACAGCTCAGAGTTTGATTCTCTTGTGTGTTAATTGGCTAGGCTTAAAATGGCCCACAAAGGCAGGTAGCCTAGTATGAACCTATGCACATTTAACTATGCATTTTGGCTAGGGAAGGTCTACAAGTCACTGTATATTGAAAAGGTTGGATGGATAGTGGCCACTGACATAACTGGGCCCAGGCTGAGACTGCAATTGCTCATTGTTTTGTCAGTGTTCTATCCCAGTAAACACATTTAAATATATAAGCAAACAAATAAGTAAATGAACTTTGCATTGTTATCATTCTGCCTTCTAAACCTTTGCAATAGGGCATGATCTGCCACAAAATGAATGCATCTGCATAACAAGTAATGCTTCAGGGCACACAAGGCCTGCTTTATTACTAGGCGCTCCCCTTTAGTGGCTCAGCATTGGCCTTCTGCCTCACTGTACTTCCTGTGGATATACTACCCATAATGTTCCTCTCCCTCACTGCTTTACACAGCACTACTCCCAAATCTGCCTCTGACACACTGATTTAGAGAGTAAACTCTTTAGTAAAATCGTGAATCACTAATGTAAGTTTTGAGTGTAGAGTCCATTTCACTTTGTTATATATGCTTCCTACGACTAGAGGTCACTGTACCATGACAGGGGTTTCCCTCATGTAGGATCTGTCAAACAGTAGCAATACTCACAAAATTAGGCACATATTAGGAGCAAACCTAGTGTATTACTAAACTATTATTTGAAAAACCTTCATTTGTCTCTTAGTGGAGGATACAGACCAGTTTTATGGCTTGTATTTTTTTTTTACTTTTAGTCTCATCACCTCTCTTCTTATAATATATATTACACCATACCTGATTTACTTTCTTAGCATTCATAGTCAAGCTTGCCTGTTTAATAGATCCTAGCACAGCATGCACTTTTGGTAAGTGAAAGTTTCTGTCTTCTGAATGAATGAACACATTTCTGGTTATGTCACAGGATAGCTGGATTAAGGTTTCAGTATTTTATATATTGCCCTTTGGAAGGTAACTTCGGCTGCAAGAACTCCAAATGTAATTGTCAGCCTCTTACCTTCAGAATCAGGGGCAAATCCCAAAATAATCATGTGCTGTTGGAGACACATTATAAAGGTGTGAAATGTGCTGTCTGCAGTAAGAGGACTCTGCACCTACACACTCCATTTATCCTGTTAAATATTTTTGTATTCCCTGTACATTGTGTTTATGCTATATACTTGTTCTTTGTAAGATTCCATCTGGAAAATTCCCGTATAATACCACTGTACAAAGGTTGCATATCAATAGACTTTTCTAACTGTAGACATTGCTTTCCTATCCCTTCTGTCAAAAATACTAGAAAAGTGCATCTGCTCACAACTTATGCAGTACATTAATTCTGACAGATTTCTCTCCAGAATTCATCATGGTTTTAGACCTTACCATAGTACTTCGACTGCTCTCCTCAACTTCACCAATATCATAAAACCAACAAAGGAATGACAACAATCTGGTATCCGTACTACTCTTAGATTTATTAAAAGCATTTGACACTGTATCTTAAATTTATCTTCTGGAGCTTTTCTCCCCAGCCCTCCAGTGAAAATGGCCTTTGCCTACTCAAAGTTTCTCAGTCAACAAAGATAAACAAACATGCAAACAAATAAATCATTTAAACCCATGTAAGAAATAGCACTTTTGAAGTCTTGATTTATTGACTGCCTATCCAAGGCAAAGAACACAGCTTCCATGGGAGCTGATAGTATCCTAGGCTGTAGTCTGCACAATTTCCAGCAAGAACTAGTTTTGCCATTGAGCACCCTATTCAACTATAGCCTAAGTACAGGTTTCATTTCAGCAGAGGGGATAACTGCCATTGTCATCCCCATGCACAAAGGTGGTGCCACAACTGACCCTGGAAACTATCTCCCCATTATCTTGACAAGTCTGATCTGTAAAGCCATGCAGCATATTATTTTGGGTCTCATAAACAAGGACATAGGCAATCTCCAAGCACTTGACCCCACCTAGTTTGGATTCCTCAAGGGCAGATCTTGCCTGTTGAACCTGGTTGACTTCTTTGAGACTGTCACCAAAGCCTTGAATGATAGAAAGTCAGTACATACAACTTACCTTGGCTTGCCCAAGGCCGTTGACACAATCCCCCACTTGGGCATCATCAAAAAGCTAACACAACTTGGTGGAAATCCCTATCACATCAGTTGGGTGGCCAATTGGCTTACCAATAGGACCCACAAGGTCAAAATAGGTGCCTCTACCACCGACAGCAGATCTGTCACCAGTGGTGTTCCCCAGGGATCTGTCCTGGAACCCCCTACTATTTGGCATCTACCACTCAGAGGTCCAGGCAAATGCAAAAGGCCTGTAGCTGACCAAGTTTACAGATGACTGTAAGTTGGGTGCTGTCATTGAATCCCCAAATGATGTTAACATAATGCAGGAGGGTCTCACAGCAACAAATAAGTGGTGCCAAAGTCATGACCTTAAGCTAAATGCAGAAAAATGTATTATCATACCATATGGCAAAAACATGGCCCCTACTGATTACCACATTAACAGCAACCCCCTAAGCACACAACCTGTGGTGAGAGACCTGGGTTCTCAAGTTGACAACAATCTCACATTTGACCATCATGTAGCGGCAGTGGTTAGAATAGTCTTTTACTTGGTTCCTGTCATAAGTGAAGGGATTGCATCCAGAAAAAGGAGTTTATTACCTTTCGGTACTCCACCGTCATTAGGCCAATAATTGAATATAACACCCCATTTGGTATGTACCTCTCCAAACAACTAGAAAGGCCACAGAAATACCTCACAAAAAGAATCCATGACCTCCAACACCTGTCTTGTGCGGACAGGCTCATATCACTATTACTGTACTTGGTATCATATAGATTGCTCAGAGGTGATCTGTGTCTCACTACAAGGCAATATCAGACCCCGCCCTACTAGAGATGCTCCGTATCTGAAAATCTAACTCCTCGTGCATTATAGGTTCATAGGTTCATAGGAGGGTAATAGGCTATTGGCCCTAGGGCCTATATAAGCCTAGCCAAAAATGTACCCTGGCTTTCGCAACCCAAGAAAATGATTTTCCTGTACCCCTGTCGAGCAGAGCCACAGAAGTGATCCCCGGGGGGAATTTCCTATCTCCCATCCAATCATCAAGATTTCTCTTGAAGAGTGTTAATGAGGAGCTCTGTTTGACATAGATAGGTAGTCTGTTCCAGAGTATGGGAAGTCTCTGGGACAGGAATCTATCCCTCCAGCATGTTCTGTTTATTCTGGTGATAAGGTTTAGGTCCCCAGAGCATGTAGCTCAGAGGGATTGGGATTTCTTTAAGTGGAGTATGTCCAACAGCTCTGGGTTTGACATAGCTTTGCATGTTAGGCAGAGATCACGACAGAGTAAAGCTGGAGTTTTTTGAGACGGTCTGCGTAGGGCATCTGTTTGAGGCCAGTAATCCTCTTTGTGAGGTATTTCTGTGGCCTTTCCAGTTGTTGTAGATGTCTTGTGAGGTACATACCAAAAGGAGCGTTGTACTCTATAATGGGTCTAATGAGTGATGTGTAGAGGGGAACAATGACCTCTTTTTTTCTGGATGAGAAACCTTTTGTGATGAGGTGTGCCACGTAGAAGGATTTCCTGACCACTGTGGTGATGTGATTATCAAAGGAGAGACTACTGTCCACCTGTGTCCCAAGGTCTCTTATCACATTTTTGGTGTTAAGTAGACTACCAGCTATGTGGTAATTCATGGGTACAGAGTTTTTACCAAAGGGGATGACAATACACTTTTTGGCATTGAGCTTCTGGCCATGGCTTTGACACCAGGCATATGTCTCAGTTAGGCCCTTTTGTAGTATGTCCACATCGTTAGGAGTTTCGATTATGGCTCCTAGTTTGTAGTCATCTGCAAACTTTGTTAGCCAAGGACCTTCTGTGTTAGCCTGTACTTCAGAGAAGTAGATACCAAACAAGAGAGAACCCAGGACTGAACCCTGTGGTACTCCACTTGTCACTGGTTTGAAGTCAGATTTGGAGTCTGCTACTTTCACAGTGTGGGTTATGTCCATGAGCCAGTTGGCAACTCATCTTGTGCCATAGGGATTTATACCTAGTTTAGTGAGCTTATCTATAATTCCCGAGTGGGGGATGGTGTCAAAAGCCTTGGCAAGATCTAGATAAGCTGTGTGAACTGCTTCAAAGAAGTCTATCAGGTTTTACAAACCCGAACTGGGTAGGGTCCAGAGTTTGGAGATTACCGATGTCTTTGTTTATGAGTTCCATGATGATACGTTCCATGGCCTTGCAGACCAGGCTCGTCCTGCTCAAAAGACGTAAATCTAATATGCAACATCAAAAAAATCTGGTGGAGAGGCAGGTTTGTCTCCCAGAGGCTGCCCTGTCTCTGGAATAAACTTCCCATGCATGTCAAACAGAGTACCTGACTGATCCTCTTCAAGCGCAGCCTTGATAAGTGGATAGAAAACCACAAATTTGTCCCGGGGTTCCACCTGTGTCCATCACTGACAGGGGCGACAGGTGCTGACCAAGGTTTCTTTTTTGGGGGATAAACTATTGTATAGGCTAGTAAAGGCCTCAGGGCCATTAGTCTAGTAACCTCCTATGATCCTATGATCTATGAAGAGGTGTCAGAGAAGGACTTAGCTTCCCATATAAGACCCATTTTAGTATCTATTCCTGTTGAGCAGTGACATTTTTTATGATGGTCCTAAAAAATGAGATTTTTTTTCCTCAAGGTTATTTTTTTTGGGGGGGGGTACTTTTTTGGAAAAGTTCTATGTTGATTTTTTTTACTGAGAGGGATACATTTTTTGTTTACAGGTCTTAAACATTTTCTGTTTAATAGATCTTAGTAATATGATACTTTATGTCATTTTGTGGCAGCAGCTGTCAGATCTGGCTGGGGGTTAAAATACTTTTTTCAGTACTTGTTTTTACCTTTCCATTTATTAATTTATTTATATTCTGTGTGTTTACAATTATCAGTAGGTGTTACATTGGGTGGGAGTGTAGATGTACACTTTGCAAGGCACAGTTTGAAGCATACATCATGCTGTGTCTAGTATGTCCATTGAAGCCAATGTGATATACTTCTAGCAGAGAGCTGCGAAACTTCTTAGACATGTGCAGAATTGTAGAGAGTGTGTGTGTGTGTGTGTGTGTGTGTGTGTGTGTGTGTGTGTGTGTGTGTGTGTGTGTGTGTGTGTGTGTGTGTGTGTGTGTGTGTGTGTATACAACACAGAGAACTTAGTGCAGCCACAGAAATCACTGTATCAGCTCAAGGCAAAAACAACAGAAGAATCTATGCTAATACAAATGAACTGACCTGTGGTCTGAAGAAAATTACATTTATCATCCCATGGCACAATTGTGCACTGATGAGTTGGCAGTAATGTAAGGCACATTTAAGTGCATTGCTTTAGACACTGTAGACAGTCTTCATCATGATGGCTAGCTCATAAAACATGTTTGTGTTTTCTTCCATTTTAAAATGTTATGTTTCACTTCCATGGGGTTTGCGAACAAGGTCTGGCATCGGAGTGCCTTTTCTCAACCCTCATTGATTTCATCCATAAAATTGGGTTCAATCAGTAGCATGATGTTATATTGGACTTTATACAAAGAATTTCTTCTTGAGGAGCCAGTGCTGGACATCAGTCTTGGGGGGGGTTGGCCGGCTATGGTCACAGGAGGGAAGAACCTGCACCAGTTGACCAAAGACCGGTGCTGGACTATCACATATCTGTTTCTGAACTTGAACCGCATATTTTTAGGGGAGAATTCATCAGCCATGTCAAATATATTGGCTGAAAAGATATTTTTCAAAAGTCATAAATATTATCGGGACAGATATCAAAAGGTATGCTGGGTTCTTATATCAGGCAAGCTGCTGAATTGTTTTTAAGATGCTGTAACCTATTTTAATGTGAGAAACATTACACCCCTCTATCCTGTCAGCCAGCAGACATGCTAGCTTAATATCACATTAGGGCTTTATTTGTTCATATGGATTAGTATCATCTTGCATATTACATTTGTTTATTTCTGTACTTAAGTATTTTCTGGAGTTTTGCTTCACTATTGGTTGCATGAATGTTTTGAGTAATGTCAGGTGGCTTTGGTCCTGCTTAATGTTTCTGATTTGATTATGTTTTACCGTGAACCAGTGTATCTGATATACTTCACTGAGATATGCATTCTGCTCAGTCTCTCTGAGCATTAAAAACCATATCACAGGCTTATTAGAGCCATAGCAGAGGGCTGAAAATAAGAGCCCTTTCTTACTTTTTGGAATAGAGGGTCTTTACATAATCGATAAAGTTATTGATAAGAAATCTTTCTATGGGCATATTTCAGTGATTTCTGAATGTATATACCCTTCAACAGGTCTGCTTTCATAAGGAAACTCAGGAGAAAATCAGTAAATCTAGGAGGAACAAGGCGAAGTCTGATGCCCAAATTGATAGTGCTATGCATAACTCAGCAGTAGAGAGGTATGGTCCTATAGGAAGCCACTGTCAGTACATGGAATATATGTAGTGCTCCTGTTCCTGAAGAAAAACAGGAAAATCCCAAGATATTAGAACAACTACGTTATTATTTTGAAGGGAAGTAAACCCCATTAGGATTATTTGCACCCTGCTAATTATTATAGTCTACTTCTGATGTCATGTAACCATAAAGGAATGATTATTTCAGCCCAAAAGCAAGTATTTCTTCTTTGCCTATGATTGGTATAATGGAGTTAAAACATATCAGGGGGTGGGGGTGGGGGTATAACCCCATCAGGGGATATAAGAAAGCTTGACTCTTTAAGAAACTAGTTAAATTTAATGTGCATTACTGCTGCTCACTGCTTTAGTCTTATTTACAGTTTTCATTCAGTCAGATGGTCCTGCTTTTCTGTTCAGTCTTTTACGTTTTAATTTTAATTTTAATTACTTCTGATTCAAATCTTACAAATAGAAGTTCTGTTAATGTTGTAGTACTCAGTTTAATTGACTCACTGATGCCTTATACAAAGAGTCATACACTTAATTTATGGGGGTGGTAGTTTGTTTTGTGTGTGAGTGTGTGTGTGTGTGTGTGTGTGTGTGTGTGTGTGTGTGTGTGTGTGTGTGTGTGTGTGCGTGTGTGTGTGCGCATGTGTGCGCGAGTGTGAGTGTGTGCGTGTGTGTGCACGTGTGTGTGCGTGCGTGTGTGTGTGTGTGTGTGCGTGCGTGTGTGTGTGTGTATGTGCATGTATTTTATATATGGGCAAAACTTTCTTTTTTTTACTTCCTGCAACTGACTGTCAGCTTGCCTCTTGGTCCTCGCCTTATTCACCAGGTCTACTGTTCCTGCCTTAGCCTGTCCCCGGCTAAGCTTGACCCACACCACTGTCATTGTGATTTTCATTATGACCTAATTTTTCACTGCCTCCTGGCTGCATTTAGGATGTCTGTAGGACAGATGGGGCATTGTGTCATATTGTCGAGCTTATTCAGTTACTCAGCCACTGCCCTTCCTCCTTAATACAGCACCCGCCCTCCCAAACACATCCCCAGCCTCTGCTACAAATGTACTGTGAGGTCTGCTCAAGCATACGCAGGCTCTCCCCCCAAGGAGTGACATGCTTATCCTCCCAAGCCAGAGCCTCAGATGCCCAGTCCACCAATCAAACCCAGTTCACCTGGCCCATAGTCAGGATTGTATACCTCTAAGCCATGGTTCTGCTTAAGGCAAAATGGTCTGGTGCATAACAGTAGTGTATTTATTTGAACCAAACATACAGACAAAACATAGTAATCTCTTATTCTGCCTGCATACACATTGTAGACATGTACATTTTATGTTTTGTATCCACTAATTCCAGCATATTCCAAATTGAAGTGTGAAATCCAGTTAGCTATATTCTATAGATGAGAGGTGTATTTCTACTCAGACTAGCAGACATACTCACTTTACATATATGTATATCTTTTCAAGCCTCAACACTAAATATAATAATTTATTTCCAAAGTCTGATACACACTTGGTTATAGACAGTTATAGAAAAATAATATCTCTGAGAATTAAATATGCACACATACCTGTCAACCTCTTAGAGCAAGAAATCTGGACAAAGCAATAAGTAAAAGTGGGACAAAGGCCAGAAAATAGGAACAATTTTAAATATTGCTCTCACAATCATAGAAAATTGATAGAATAACAGGTTTTACATTAGCATAAATGTTCTGAATGGTATGAAGTCTGAAACGCAAATGCCTGCCATTATTTTTTAACTTCAGTCTTTAGTGATTTGCCACTAATTGGCAGAAAAACACAATTGAACAGACCAAAAATATGAGGCAAAAATCTGGACATTCTGTGAAAATCTGTACAGTTGAAAGGCTTGTATGCACACTTGGACTACAAGGCAAGAATAAGGCTGTTTTGGATTACTGTGCTCATTTCTGTCACTAAAATAATAGAATGAAGCTCTTCTGATTTATTAACATGTATGCACTCCCCTTATGATGGTTGCCTTATCTCTTTGTAGTAGTGGCCTGCTGATATGTCCCTGTCGTAACCCATATGGGTCAGGTCAGTTATGCTTATAACTATGCCATGTCCATAGTCTGCTAAACAAGACCATTTAATTCTGTACTCATATGTCTTCTGAACTGACCAGAATGTCCGTCATGCAAATGCACTCACTAGTTGCTGCACGTCTCTCAAATGATTTTCCATAAAAACAATTTGTCAAGAAAAATGTCCTTTAATTAGGTAATGATATTGTTTCTCTGTATTGGACATGTCTAATGCAGTTATCTCTTCTTCTGTAGGTGGGATGTGTCAAGTCAATTATCTGTTCTAGTTTTACATCTCACATCTGTTCCCTTGCTAGTTGCTGCATTTGAACCTTCTGCTTTCATGCTGCCTCATTTTGCTTTGCATAATGGTAATAGTGTTCTAGGAAGTACAGAATGAAATGAATGCAACAAGGCTGGATGAAATCGCTTGAAATATTGTACTTATTTTCAGTATACAGAAATGAAAAATGAAGCACAAAGGAATCCATATCTATAGTAATAGTACAAAATGAGGAACAACAATAAATAGAATGAGACCATATAAAGTAACCTAAAGCTAAGCAGTCAGTCAGAGCAATTAAAAAGGAGGGCTGGATTTGTACAGCGTGATCCTAAACTCATACTGCATAGGGATTTGGTATCTGCTCATATTGGTAGCAAGGAACCGTTTAGACTATAGTCGACACTTTAGCTTCAAAAAGCAGGCTTCTGATTGTTCAAAACAGGTGATGGATACTGTACAGGATTTACATCCTGCAATACAGAAATGGAAAGACAGAGACCAGAGAAAAAATATATACATAGATGCACACCTGTGTATGTGCAATACGTATAGGTGCATGTGTCTGTGTGCGTGTTTGTCTTAGTGTATCTAGATCTAAATCTGTCTCCTACTTTTAACAGCTTATTCAACTGTGATGTCACAACAGTGAATGCAAACTCCTAAATTGTCAAAATGTTGAAACGTTATATGTTGAACTCAAAAGTCGTGTTAGTAGCATACATGTACTACTTGTGTACACTGGGTATACGTATACAGCCAGTCAGCAAACAACATCACTCCCTTGTTAATGTTAGTTGGAGGTGCTGTTGACAGTCCATAGTGTAGAGCAGAATTATACATGTATCAGTTTTCATACCACAAAAGCTGGCTCTTCTATTGCCCATGGAAATAAGTCCTTCTTCATACTGTTACAGGAAAAAAAAGTGATATTTACAACCTTCTGCCAGATATAAAAGAGCTGCTAACTATATTTGTAAGTAAGTGAAGAGCATATGGCTCTATCAACCTGTGATGTTTCAGTATTGTGCTGAAACTCTTCTGAAAGAATTTATTAAAGAAATTAGGTATGCTGGGGTATAGGACATTTAGGTTTCTGCTTGTGTTATATGATTTTGTCTATAGCTAATTTCTAATGTCTTATTAATGTGAGAAGTGGATAAATACTGTATAACCCATGTTCTGAAGTAGCTTTTTGTGATTATATTTGATCCAGTATGTAAACTTTATTTTTATTATTGATTTTTATATGTTGTGTTTGAGCTATGGGATTGTTGAAGTATTGTTATCACAACTGAAAATAGTTTGCTTATGTGCAAAATATTAAATGCAATCTGCTGAAATATTTTGAAATATCACAAATAAAAAATGACTATTGCACAGACGATTGCAGTCATGAAACCCTTTATTTGATATCTGATGAATATGGTTATGGAATATTCTAGAATCAGAAATGACGTGCTTGTCCTGCCTGTGGAGACTGAACTACATGATCTCCCTTTGACTTCAGATCTATTATGAATGGGCTGTAGTTTGATATTACAGTCATGCTTTCCATATTTATGCGGTCACTGAACTGACCACATAGCCCTAGATAGGTTCATAGGTTTATAGGTTCATACTAGGCTATCTGCCCGAGGGCATTTACAAGCCTAGCCCATAGTTTTGTGGCTTACGCCCCCTTTAGTATGGGGAACTATACCCATTATTTTGCTGTGCCTCTGTTGAGCAGTGACACTGAGGTAATCCCTGGGGTATATCTGCGATCTCCCATCCATTGGTCAAGATTTCTCTTGAACAAGGCCAGCGAGGTGCTCTGCCTCACATATAAGGGGATTTTATTCCACAGCATAGGGAGTCTTTGGGTGATGAATCTATCCCTCCAGCACGTCCTATTAATAGCCATGTCGAGGTTTAAGTCTCCTGCCCTTGTGGCTCTGACGGATCTAGATTTTTTGAGGTGAAGCATATTCATCAAATCTGGGTTTGACATGGCCTTGTATGTTAGGCAAAGGTCACCTCTGAGCAAGCGGTAAGCGACTGAATAGAGCTGGAGTTCTTTCAGTCGGGCAGCATAGGACAGATGTTTGAGACCCTTTATCCTTTTGGTGAGGAACCTTTGTGGCCTCTCCAGCTGCTGCAAGTGTCGGGTCAGATACATTCCGAATGGGGCATTGTACTCAATCATTGGTCTGATGAGTGATGAGTATAGGGAGACTATGACCACCCTTGATCTAGATGAGAATCCCTTCATGATAAGGTGGGCAATGTAGAAGGTCTTCCTAACTACTTTAGCTACATGGGTGTCGAATGACAGACTACTATCAACCTGGGTCCCCAGGTCCCTGATAACTTCTTCTGTGCTCAGTGGATTGCCACCTATTTGGTAGCTAGGGGTAACCTTGTTTTTCCCGAAGGGTATGACTATGCATTTTTTGGCATTTAACTTTAGGCCATGGCTCTGGCACCAGTTATCCGTTTCTGTGAGACTCTTCTGAAGGATATCTGTGTCAGATGTGTTTTCTACTATGGCGCCCAGTTTGCAGTCATCTGCAAACTTTGTCAGCCATAACCCTCCTGTGTTTGCTTGTACTTC
This sequence comes from Protopterus annectens, assembly GCF_019279795.1. Classification (NCBI taxonomy): domain Eukaryota; kingdom Metazoa; phylum Chordata; order Ceratodontiformes; family Protopteridae; genus Protopterus; species Protopterus annectens. Next base: position 1,349,906,752 of record NC_056744.1, read on the forward strand.
GGAAAAGTAGATGCCAAACAAGAGTGGGCCCAGGACTGAGCCCTGTGGTACACCACTTGTGACAGGCTTTGAGTCTGACATGGCGCCAGCAACTCTGACCCTGTGGGTTCTGTCACTCAGCCAGTTTGCAACCCATCTTGTGATGTATGGGTTAACATTTAAGCTGATGAGTTTTTCAGTGATACCCGAGTGGGGTATTGTATCAAGGCCTTCGCCAGATCGAGGTAGGCTGTATGGACTGCCTTTCCTCATCAATGGCTTTGGTGACTTTTTCGAAACAGTCAACCAAGTTTAGAAGGCATGATCTGCCTTTGACAAAGCCAAACTGGGATGGATCCAAAGTCTGCAAATTCCCTATGTTTTTATTTATGAGGTCCATTATGATCCTCTCCATGGCTTTGCAGATAAGGCTTGTCAAGCTAATGGGCCGGTAATTTCCAGGGTCGGTGGAGGCACCGCCTTTGTGAAGTGGGACCACAGTTGCAGTGCGCCACTCCCTGGGTACGTATCCAGAGGTAAGACTATGATTAAACAGCTGTCCTAGCTGTGGGTTTAATTCCTCGTTGAGTTCGTGGAGCACACAGCCGGGGACACCATCAGGTCCCATGGATGCTGTGATTTTTGCTTTGGAGAGAGCAGTTCTCACTTGGGCGTTGGAGATGTTTGGGGGGCTGCAATCGCTTGGTATAGATATCTCTCCTTTTGGGGAGAAGTTTGCACTGAACCTGTCAGCCAGTATGTTGGCAATGTCTGTAGGATCAGTAATCTTCACATCATTTTGAACTAGTTCTGAGCATATCTGGGAGTTTCCTCCCAGGTTTCTAACATAGCTAAAGAAGGCCTTATGATTGTCTTTTGAGTCTTTAGCTATTTTTCTCTCAAAATTTGCTTTGGATGATTTTATGAGAGCTCTTAGTTTTTACTTATAGTGATCAAGGGTGTCTTACCTTTTAAGGATTTTGCTCTATCTTGTAGTAGCTTCCTCCTTTTGTTGTAGAGTTTGTTTATGGCTGGGGTCCACCAGAGTGGACGCTTGCCTTTGGTACAAAGAGTCTTTGTTTTGCTTGGGATTGCCTTATCCATGCAGTCCTGCAGGTGCTGGTAGAAGGCATTTGTAAGTGATTCAGCGGCTTGAGTACTGTTTTCCGCCGCTCGGGGCCTTAAAGGAGACCACACTAGTCTTTAGAAGTGTGAAGTCGGCTTTCGAGAAGTTCTTTACTGTGGTCTTTTTATTTCAGGTGGGGTGGGATGAGGACCTCCAGCGAGATTAGTTTGTGATCTGATCTCACCAGTGAGGGGTATACTTCGGTGTTGAACATTGTGCTCCCATGTTCGTGATGATGAGATCAAGTATGTTTTCTCCTCTTGTGGGGATGGTAACTAGTTGTTCCATGGCATTTGAGTTTATGAATTCCAGGAACTTTTGGGCTAGGGTGTTTGGGCTTGAGTAGTGTTCCCAGTCTATATTAGGGTAATTGAAGTCACCTAGTATGATGGTGTTTGGTGATACATTTATCCCTCTAGTGTTTTCAGGAAGGCCATGTGAGGTTCCTGAGTTTGTGAGGGTGGCCTGTAACATGCTACAATTTGCAGAGCAGTCTTGCCTATAGTTAATTGCACCTGGATGGTCTCCGATGCATCGTGCGTTGCCACCAGTCTTGAGGTGTGGGTGTCTTTGATGAATATGGATACCCCCCCCTCCTTTCTTGGTATTGTCCGGATTTTGGGGCCGGAACGCATGATAAGAGGTAAAACCTGATAGTGCTGGGGTGCTCTCAGGAGCCTTGAACCAGGTTTCTGTCACTGCACAGACATCGATGTTCTCCATACTGAGAAGGGCCTCGAGTGCGTGCATTTTGAGATTTAGACTTCTGGCATTGAGCAGCATTACCCTTAGTTTTTTCCTTTTTGTGTTCTAGGGTGGTAGGTTTAGAATTTGAGCCTTGCCTAAAAAGGCACTATGGGGTGGCAAGAGCCTTTGCCAATATCCGGAATGCCAGGGGTGACAGGTGCAAGCCGTCCCTTGCGAAGCAGCATGGATTGTCCAGCATGTCATCCCAGGCAGACAGACATTGGATCCCCTTTGAATGACACCAGAGTTTAAGCCAATTGTTAAAGCTGATCATCTTATCTCTGTATTGTGGCATCATTCTTGGTGAAGGTAGGATACTGCTCAAGGTCAGGGTCATACCTGTCTGGGCTACATAATCAGAGAGCTCCTCAATGTCTCTTTTCATGTAGTCCAAGGAGGTACGTCTCAGGTCGTTTACACCAGCGTGGACAATGACTGAGTCATATTTGTACCTGCTGTTGAGAGACCTGAGTGCTTGCGTTATGTGGCGGATTCTAGCGCCCGACAGGCAGCTTACTGTGACCTTCTCCTTACTCAGTCTGGTGAGCGGGACGTCAGTGTGTCTGACTATGGAGTCACCAATGACTAGTGTGTCTGGCATTGTGTTTGGCCTTAAGGGCTGTGACTGTTTGACACTCTGACTGTGAGGTCTATGTGTTGCAGGTGTTGTGTTCTGAGGTGGTGGTTGTTTGGGTGTCTGCTTTGGTGGCCTCTGCTGTTTTGGTAGATTTTTGATCAGAGCCGCCAGTATGTCTTTGTGTGTTTATGTGTATGATTTGAGGTTGTGATGGTACTATGTGAGACTGGGTCTATAGTGTGTGTGGTAACCTTCTCCTCCTGACTGGTCTTGCCAGTCCTATGTTGAGAGAGCTCAGCCTCCAGTTTGGCCGTATAGTTGCATCTCTCGCATGTATTTGTGTTTTGTGGGAGGAGGAGAGGGTTGTCTGTGTACATGAGGCAATTGTAACATTGCCTCAATATTCCCAGGTTCACCAGCTGAGCAGGAGAGGACACTAGCAACTGATCCTCGACATGCTAGAAGGACTAGACAAAAAACTTTAAAAGAGATTCCGGGGACGTGGGTGACCAAGAAATGGGGGTTTGCCTTTTGGGGTGCTATCTATAAGAGTGCCGTATCAAGGTAATAAGTACTGTAGGAGCAAGTGCTAGGTTTAACAGATAGAGAAAAGTCTACTTGGAGTCAAGTAGAGATGATCTTTTAGGTATTAGAGAAAGTGCTAGTAACAGGGATGCTTAAAGGTAAGATTGAAAAGAATGCACTCTGCAGTGTGCACTAGAGAAGTTAGATATGAAAGTAGGTAACTTGAGTTTTACCTGTTTAAAAGTTAAGGTTTAGTGGAGAGTTACTATTTTTAAAACAGCAAGATGGACTGAAAGGGGTGGTTACTTTTGTATTTTGGTACTATGAAATACTGTAGGATGGCCAATAAATTTAAATAATTGAAGGGGTGGGATTTCAAAAGTGATGGTTTTGTGATTACTCACATAAGCCAGTGAAAGTAGAGAGAAATGAGATATATGGTCAGATTAACATAAGAGGCGGGCAACTAGAAAGACAGTGGTATTTAACAAGACAACTTAAATGGGTGGGAGGAAGGGAAAAAATTCTGCCTGACTCAGAACAGAGACAGCTGTGGTCTCTTTTGAAGTTTTAATATGCTGTTAAAACAGAATGCAAGCAAAACACAAGGTAAAGAAAACAAACTACAGTATTCAAAATATAGAAAGGCAATACAGAAATACAAAAAATAACAGCAAACTAACCTTTCCTTCACAGCAAAGTGTAGCAGAGTCTGGATGAGCCTTACTTTCATTATATTTTGAGGAAGATTAGAGGCATTTGCCTTTACTTGCTTTGGCATCATTTGATGTTTGGAAAAGAACCTCACTCTCGGCACAAGGTATCCCTAGTCTTTGACATCTTCACTTTGATGTCTTTGTTGAGGTTGAAGAAGTTAATCCACTGTTTGAGAGACTTACTAATCATTCTAAACTTGGGGGGGATAAATCACTGTCATCTGAGGACAAAATCTACATTCTCTTGTGTGGAATATTGTATCCTAAAAGAATGAATAATGAAAATAGGCATATTAAATCAGTTTTGGATAAATATTCAGGGTGTGACAATTGGGGAGAGATGGGTGAAGGCTGCCAGCCTAGTCAAATAGAATTTGATATATAATTCTATCAACTGTATAAATAAATGTAAAATACAGGCTTGTGTTTTTAAATGTAAGAAAACACTGTGAAATGTGGAACTGCAAAATGTGTGACAGCATTGCACTCTACTGGCCCAGTGAAGCATGTTGTATCCTTTCATGTTAGAATTTGGCATGAGGGCGGCTGGATGAAGATTTCATGCCCATTGTTTTAAGGCTAAAGTTTATGACTGGAATTTAGATGTGGAAGGTGCTTTTATTGCTTTGGTTTCTGTTAGCAAATACATGTGAAATGTCTGATATCGTTGTAAGTTTCTGAGGAGGTGTTAGATTGCTAAATAATGCAGTTGTGGCCTGATATTATGCAATATGAATACTGGGAAAACATAAGTGTCAAAAATGATGTAATTTTGGGAGGCCATAGAGACAAGTTTGTTAGTAATGTTTAAATACTATTTCTCTAGAGACAAAGAAGCCTTTTTGATCTGGACATCTAACTTATCAGCACTCTGCTTATGCTCACATGTAAGTTTGTAGTACTGTGATATCTTGTAGGAATAGTTGAAGCTAGTAAAGATTAATTAGGTATTTTTCTTTGAAACAAGACCTGTCCTACTGTATTATTTTAAGTTTCTGTGTGGTCTGTGAACTCTTAGATATCTCTGTGGTGTAGTACTTTTGCCTTGTGTTTTAATTATTTATTATTAAATATTTTTAAAACCTTCTGCCTGTGGTTCCTTTGTATAGAGATAAGCTCTAGAGTACATTGCATATTTATATAGAGTTTATTGTAAGGGGCCACTCTGATAAGCCTTAGACTGTATAGTCACGTTACCATTGGATATTAATATTGCACAGTAATAATTGGACACCCTTTTAAGGGCCTTTCAGTAGCTGATATCATTAACTGGGTGGTGGCAGTAATTACTACCATATAGTCTGGGTAAAGGGGCACAGCTGGAGAATTTGTGTCAGCCTTTCCCAGGAGTGTCTGTGAAGTTGAATAAATACTTATCTCAAAGTGTGTGTGTTGTGTGTCAGCTACTTGGGAAGGGGCATGAAGAACTGGTTGGACAGAGAGGATACTGGAGGTTTTAGCTTGCCCAGTTAGGTTGGAACCTGGACCCTATAGCTGTGCCAGTGGGGAGTCTTATTGGGGACCTGGTGAGCAAGTGAGCAGCCAGCCCCAGACTGACTGTAATCTCTGTGTGCACTTAAGGGAAATTTTACTTTACTGTGTATTAGTTATCCTTTCCTCTTCCATGAGATGACCTCCCTGGTGTTAGTGGTGAGGATTGAAGCTCCTTGATTGCTGGGCCTGGGCACGGTCGTCACAAGCGGTGGCAGTGGTGGGATGTACTTTACATACTAATTGGCTTGTAGTGGTGTGGGGTAGAGCAAATTCCAATAGCTTATGTACAGTGATCTCTAAATGTGTTTTGTACTCTAAAACAGCCACACAGTGTATACCAAGAGGTCAGATCACAATTGTTTATTTCTTTTGTTAGCTTAGTGTTAGTCAGGGTGAGCAGGCAGCATGTCAGCAGAAGAGTATGGAAACCTGAGAAGGAGCCATTTGGCGGAGATGTGCCAGGCTAGGGGGCTGGTGCATGGAAACCTGATTAAGGCAGACCTGATTGCAGCCTTGGTTACAGCTGCATCAGAAAACAGCAGCCTGGAGGATAATCATTCTGACAGTGGAGATACAATATTCTCGGAGAATGGACAGCTCAACCTTTCTGCAGTGGACTTAAAAATGCAGCTGGAGCTAAAGGGACTTGAGTTGGAGGCAGGCATATGGAACTAGAAGCAGCCAAGAAAATGAGGAGTCTACAAGCTGCGGAAAATGAATGGCAGAGGAAGCATGAGAGGGGAATGCTGTCTCTTTGCCAGAGTCATGGAGGTGGTGGGGATGGGAGTAACTGGACCCTGGAAGCACAAAAGGTCAGTAAATTTCTTCCACAGTTTAAAGAGGGGGGTAATTTTGATAGCTTCATTCATATGTTTGAGTGGGTGTGTAAACAATATCAAGTTGACCAAAGGCTCTGGGTACAGTTCCTCACCCCCTTACTCCATGGTAAAGCTGTAACTTCTTTAGCAAAAATGCATGACACTGACTGTTTTGATTATACTGCTGTAAAATACATTTGTTAGAATGTTTTAAGCTAACACCTGAAATGTATAGGAAAAAGTTTCGTGAGATCAGACGCAAGGCAGATGAAAATGTATGTAAATATATTGTTGAACTGAGCACTTATTTTCATAACTGAGTGAGTGGATGTCAAGTCACCACTTTTGAAGGGCTGGCAGACCTTTTGGTAAGGGAACAAGCCCTTAGCACTTTGCCTGAGGACATGAGGATCTGGTTAGCTGATAGACAGTGTGCTACTTTAGAGGAGTTGGGGAAGAAGGGAGACCTATACCTAGCAAGCAGGGCAGCCCTGCACAGGAAAGGTATCTCCAGTACTGCTCATGGGACTAAAGGAACCCATGGTGGGCAGCACAGACTGCCCCAACAAAATCCGCCAGTAGCAGGGGAAGCCCAGGTACACGTCCAGGAGCTAGGGTTAAATGGTTTAAATGCACCCAGTAGGGCCATGTGGCATACAGATGTCCATGGAGGCAAGGTGTGGAACCAAAGGTGAGAGAGCCAGTAAGTGTGAAAGACAAAATGCCAATAGTGGGTTGTTTTGAGACAACAGGGTATAGAACTACCATCCTGCAGATGTCCTGAGAGGGAAGGATTTGGATGAGGCAGTACTATGTACTTATGCAGTTAAGAGCAGTGAGGCTAAGAGACAAGCATGTGGGTCTGGTAGCCTGGGGGAGACCCAGACAGACTGCATACTTGCAGCCAGGACTGCTGAGGTGGTTACTTCAGGGAGTGAGCTATGCTGTAGCAGTGAGACTGAATGTGAGCCACAGCTGCTTGTGGGTACTGATGTTCTCTTGGACAGGGTAAATGCAAAGGTAGAGGTGAGTAGTAGTACCCAGGCTGACAGTGAGGCACCACTGTCAGAGGATGCCAGACTTCATGTGGAAGGGGAGCTGAGTAGGGTTACAAGGAGAGACTTGAGACAGGCTCAGATCTCAGACCCTACATTGCAAGGCCTGAGGCAGGTAGCTAGGGAGGCACCTGATTCTCAAGGGAAGGGGGAATCTGTATACTGGAAAAAAGGATTACTGTACAGAGAGTGGATCCCTGAGGGAGGGCTAGAAGATGAGAGAGTACAGCAGTTGGTAGTGCCTAGAGCTTACCATCTGGCGCTTCTAGCCATAGCCCATGATATTCCCTTTGCAGGTCATATGGGCATAAAACGTACAAAGAGGCGTATTATGCAAAACTTCTATTGGCATGGAATTTCCAGAGATGTAACAGGGTACTGCAGGACCTGTGAGCAGTGCCAAAAGTTAGGCAAGGCAGGAGACAAGGTGAGAGCTCCTTTGATGCCTTTCCTGTGATTAAGGAGCCATTTCAGAGGGTAGCTATGGATATTGTGGGTCCTATGAATACCCCAAGTTCCAGAGGGAAAAAGTATATCCTAGTGATTGTAGATTATGCTACGCGATACCCTGAGGCAGTGGCTTTGTCCTCCATTGAGGCTGAGAAGGTGGCAAATGCTTTGCTAGATATTTTCAGCAGGGTAGGTTTCACAAAGGAAATACTGTCTGACAGAGGTGCCAATTTTATGTCAGACCTGCTGGCTTGTCTGTGGAAGTCCTGTGAGGTGAAGCACATGAAGACCACCCTTTACTATCCCCAGACTAATGGTCTTGTTGAGTGTTTAAACTCTACAATCAAGTCCATGCTATGAGCATTTGCAGATCAGTTTGAGAGGGAGTGGGAGAACTATTTGCCCCATCTGTTGTTTGCTTACAGAGAGGTTACCCAAGAATTCACAATTTTTTCACCCTTTGAGTTGCTGTATGGGCATAGGGTGAGGGGTCCTCAAGATTTAATTCAAGATGAGTGTGAAGGTGAGTGTGAGTCTCAAAAGGAGTCTATTGTGGCATATGTCCTGAACCTCAGGACAAGGTTCAGGGAACTCATGGGCCTGGCCCAGGAGAACCTGGCAGAAGCCCAACAACAGAAAAGGTATGGTATGACAGGAATGCTTGAGCTAGAGAGTATGCTGTAGGGCAGCAGGTGATGGTTCCCATTCCTGTCAGACACAACAAGTTGCAAGCAGCTTGGGAGGGACCCTACAAGGTGGTAAGAAGGTATGTGATGTTAACTATATGGTGGAAGTGCTAGGCAGATGGCAGAGGCACAAATTGCACCATGTTAACATGATGAATCCTTACCATGATAGGGAGGCCCTTGTGCTGAGCATTTGCAGTGGATTGCAGGAGGAGTCTGAGGGAGATCTGGGGACTGATCTCCTCAGTGAAGCTCGGGCTGACACCTCGGTGGAAGGGGTAGCAATGTCCCAGCAGCTATCTCCTACCCAGGTTAGAGAAATCCAAGAAGTGTTGCAGGAGTTTGGGGACATGTTCACCGGGAAACCAGGGAGCACCCACCTGGTGCAGCACCAGGTGGATACATGACCCCAAAGGCCTATCAGGTAGGTCCCTTATAGGTTGCCTGAGAGAGTCAAACAGACTCTGAGGGAAGAGGTACAGGAGATGTTGGAACTAGGGGTGATTCAAAAGTCCAACAGTCCCTGGGCCTCACCAGTGGTGTTGGTGCCAAAGAAGGATGGCAGCACCAGGTTCTGTGTGGATTACTGGAAATTAAATAGTCACACAGAGTCAGATGCTTATTCCATGCCTAGGACAGATGAGGTCCTAGAGCAGCTGGATGGGGCTAAGTATCTTACAACCATTGATCTTACCAAGGGTTACTGGCAAGTGCCCTTGACTCCCAGTGCTAGAGAGAAGTCAGCCTTTGTGACTCCTTTTAGCTTGTATGAGTTCACAGAGATGCCCTATGGGATGAAGAATGCCCCAGCGACTTTCCAGAGGCTGGTAGATCATATCTTAGCAGGAGCAGGAGGGCTTGCCTTTGCTTACATGGATTTTATTGTTATCGACAGCCATTCCTGGCAAGAGCACCTTCAGCATGTCAGGGAGGTGCTGGGCAGACTACAGAGGGCAGGGTTGACCATTAAGCCAAGCAAATGTCAGGTGGGAATGGCAGAGGTCTCCTACCTAGGACATAGAGTGGGGAGTGGTAAGATAAGGCCATAACCTGCCAAAGTGGAAGCTATTCAGGCATGGCCTGCACTTGTTACCAAAAAGCAGGTGAGGGATTTCTTAGGGACAGCAGGGTACTACAGAAAGTTTGTTCCTAATTATAGTACCATAGCTGCTCCCTTCACAGACCTGATAAGGAAGAAAAGGCCAGATAAGGTAGTGTGGACCCCAGCATGTGAGCAGGCATTTCAGAAGCTTAAGGAAGCTTTGGGAGGACCCCCTGTGTTAGCCAGTCCAGACTACAGCAAAGACTTTGTTGTGCAGGTAGATGCTTCAAACTATGGGGTGGGGGCTGTACTTAGCCAGATTTCTTTATTGGGAGAAGAGCACCCAGTGGTTTATCTCAGTCATGGGCTCCAACCCAGGAAGGAGTGCTATGCAGTGGTAAAAAAGGAATGTCTAGCCATAGTGTGGGCACTACAAAAACTTCAGCCTTATCTGTATGGAAGAAAATTCACTGTGATGACAGATCACAACCCTCTAACATGGTTAAAAATAGCCAGTCAGCAAAATGCCAAGTTGCTAAGATGGAGCTTGGGATTGCAAGCATATGATATGTCAGTGCAGCACTGCAGTGGGAGTAGCAATGCCAATGCAGATGGGCTCTCAAGACAGAGAATGGGGTGAGGTACACTCAGTAGACCTGACACTCTCAAGTGTTTCTCAAGGGGCACTTGAAAAACTTGCTTGAGTTCCCCGGGGGGGGGGGGGGGTGACAATTGGGGAAGAGATGGGCGGAGGCTGCCAGCCTAGTCAAATAGAATTTGATATATAATTCTATCAACTGTATAAATAAATGTAAAATACAGGCTTGTGTTTTTAAATGTAAGAAAACTCTGTGAAATGTGGAACTGCAAAATATGTAATAACATTGCACTCTACTGGCCCAGTGAAGGATGTTGTATCCTTTCATGTTAGAATTTGGCCCGAGGGTGGCTGGATGAAGATTTCATGCCCATTGTTTTAAGGCTAAAGTTTATGACCAGCATTTAGATGTGGAAGGTGCTTTTATTGCTTTAGTTTCTGTTAGCATATACATGTGAAATGTCTTGTATCGTAAGTTTCTGAGTGGGTGTTAGATTGCTAAATAATGCAGTTTGTGGCCTGAGAACTCAGACCAGGTGTTAAGATAATGCAATATGAATACTGGGAAAACCTAAGTGTCAAAAATGATGTAAATTTGGGAGGGCCTTAGAGACATGTTTGTTAAACATGTTTTAATAATTTTTCTCTCAAGAGGCAAAGAAGCATTTTTGATCTGGACATCTAATTTATCAGCACTCTGCTTATGCTCACATGTAAGTTTGTAGCACTGTGATATCTTGCAGGAATAGTTGAAGCTAGTAAAGATTAATTAGGTATTTTTCTTTGAAACCAGGCTTGTCCTACTGTATCATTTTAAGTTTCTGTGTGATCTGTGAACTCTTAGATATCTCTGTGGTGTAGTAGTTTTGTCTTGTGTTTTAATTATTTATTATTAAATATTTTTAAAACCTTCTGCCTGTGGCTGCTTTGTATAGAAATAAGCTCTAGAGTACATTGCATATTTATATGGAGTTTATTGTAATAGGCCACTCTGATAAGCCTTAGACTGTATAGTCACATTACCATTGGATAATAATATTGCACAGTAATAACTGGACACCCTTTTAAGGGCCTTTTAGTAGCTGATATTATTAACTGGGTGGTGGCAGTAATTACTATCATATATTTTGGGTAAAAGGGGCACAGCTGGAGAATCTGTGTCAGCCTTTCCCAGGAGTGTCTGTGAAGTTGTATAAATACTTATCTCAAAGTGTGTGTGTGTTGTGCCAGCTACTTGGGCACAACGCACTGTTTGGACAGAGTTAGGCTGGGAACTGGACCCTATAGCTGTGGCAGTGGGGAGTCTTATTAGAGCAAGGGAGCAGCCAGCCCCAGACTGACTGTGATCTGTTTGCACTTAAGGGACATTGTACTTTACTGTGTGTATTAGTTATCCTTTCCTGTTCTATGAGACGGCCTCCCTGGTGTTAGTGGTGAGGACTGAGGCACCTTGATTGTTGGGCCAGGGCACGGTCGTCACACAGTTTACAAAATTTAATTACATTTTGCACTTGGATATTTTCCAGTTGTTTTACTAAGAAAAATCCCCTAGCTGCAATGGGGAGACTCAAATGAATTCAAGTGACGGCATCTCGAAGAGATTATGCAAGCTGTAGGTCTCACATAACCCCATAAACACACACACACACACACACACACACACACACACACACACACACACACACACACACACACACACACACACACACACTACCACCATCACCATGTAAGACCAAAATGCTGAAACGCTGCTTGAATCAATACTGATAAGGTTTTCTTGGCACTTTAGTAGGTAGTAAATGAATTTGATATTGTGATGTATGTGAACAAAAATGTTTTAAAAACATGAACCTTTGTATGGGTATACAAGTATTCCATTAGTAATTTTTACAGGTATTTTTCAAAATAACTCGAAAAAAAATTCAAACTAAAAGTGGAAAGATGGGGAGAAAGAAGGGAACTAATAACTGGAATGAGGAGAGGTAAGGAAGGAAGCCACAGATTACAATCCTTTACAGTCCATGTAGCCTTCTGGCTTACTTTTATATAACAGCTAAATATGTTCCCCTTCCATTGAATAAATAAAAAATAAATAAATAAAAAAGAAACCGTCTCAAGTAGATTGTATTTGTCTAATTACAGCAAATGAATGATTCTAACATACAGATTTCTGTAGCTGTGGGAACCCCTACATGATTTTTTTTTTTTTTTGTTTGTTTGTTTAAAAATGATGTGCCTAAACCTTAAGACAGAGTGGCTTGTGCAATTTGAATGCAATCTTATCATGGCTGCTTCATGCTATTAATATACATGAGCTCTCTCGTTTTTCTTTTGCAGTACCTTGTCATGCTATTGCTCAAAAGTTAGGAGCAGTTCCTAAAACCAGAATGGTTAAAATCTAACATTTTGATTTTTCTTTTACAACAGGAAAGAGTTCACCAAAGAAGTACTGAGTTTTGGAAATGCACATGAAATATTTTTTGTCAAGTGTTATCCTCACACAGTTCTGTATACTCTACACAAATCTTCAGTACCCCATGATTCATTTATTGTCTACATCAGCAATATAGTCAATGGCATAGCATGAGAAACTTGTGCTAATGAAGATGTCAGAGTAAATGTGACATTATATGAATCTTTAAACAAACAGTTTAAATAATTCTGAGCTGAACTGTATGATTCACGTAACTGTTCTGGTCAGACTTCACTATATGAAAACATCTCCGTTGTTCTGCTATCTGGGCTTATGGTACCTGATTAATGAATGATCCACTTAAAGAATTATACAGATGCTTTGATAATAACAGTCCACTGCTAAAAGTACTGAAACCTCTGTGAATAATATTTGAGTGTATGGCATTAATAATAACTGCTAACTGGACATTAGAGACATGAAACAGGACAGAAGTCAGACTTGTGTCTGTAGGCTTTTCACATACAATACTGAGAAAGCTACATTGCGAGATTGCTTTTATAGTCGAGACCAGGAGCTATAAATTTCTCAGGAGCTTGAATAGTAGAAGGAACTTTTAAATGTTCTTCTACTCTCTGGGAATAAGAAAGTATGGAGTAAACTCCCATACACACTCTTCTACAGTGATATTGCCAGTTACCATGTTTTGGATATGGGTGAGTAATCTGAACACCATTTCCTAGAATTTTGAACGTTACTGGATGCTGGAATGAGATTTTTCTACCTGGAGAAATTTAGTTGAATGTAGGATGGAAATCTTTCAGTTTCTCTGTTGACTTCTCTGGTTTATTACTTGAGAGCTCCATGAAGAGATAAAGGTGGATTTTCAGTACTGCTTGGATTTTGAGTTGTAATAGTGATAACTGGATGGGAAAATCTAAGTTATTATGAAAGACTGAAATATTTGAAATTGTATAATGTCTCATAAAGATATTTAAAAAGAGATGTTATTTAGGATTATAGGGTATTTGGAGAAAACTACCTCTGGGAATGCTTAATGTTTTAAGTTACTATGAAAGTCTGAAATATTTGAACTTGTACAGTATCACTTGTCCCTCCCTAGTATAGATGACAAAGGGGCGGAGTAGTTTGTTTATATGCTTTATTACATAGAAACACATCAGGATGGATAGCAGCATTACAAAATATAAACAAATCTAACAGACAGACTACACAGACATATATGCTTACATCTCAACAGCTTACTACAAAATGTCAGTCAGGCTCACATGTGCTGAGTATTTATACACTTGTGCAAGCCCCTAGAAACTTCTTAAAGCTGTATGCACATATTGATCTACATACAGTGTCTCTTATAGACATTTAAGAGGAGATCTTATTCGGGTACATAGGATATCTAAAGATATCTACCTCTGGGAATGTTTGAGGTTATCAAAAAGTGCTAGAGAATCATCCAACAACCTATGTAGAAGATGTTATAGAAATGGGAAGTGTACTAATTGTTTCTGTGAGAGAGCAGCTGATGCATGGAATAGACTACCAAATTACATTAAAGCAAGCACTAATTTAGATATTTTAAGAACAGCCTGGACAATTACTATGGTGACAAAGGGCATTAATACTCATGCTTGAAAAATGTTTATGTATATATGTATATATGTATGTATGTATGTATGTATATACTAAATGCTTGCTTTATTGAGGAGCCTTTCGGTTTATAGTTAGCTAGTAGGCATGCAGATCATTGAGGAACCAAGCCCAATTTTCCTATAGCTCCACAGTATGTCTGCTAATGTAACTTACTCAGAGCCATATAGTTGGAAAATGGAGGCCGAGGTAATCAAATCTTGAATTACAGAAGGCAGCTTTTTAACATCTCATAACTCTTCTTAACTGTCAGATGAAGAGTGGTGACTTTTAGTATAAATTAAATAGTGTCTGCCTGAAAATGATAACCATTTCCCCCTCATTTTTTATTATATTTTTCATTAATTCATAATGTTAAATTATTGTTTTGATTATATTTTTCATTAATTCATAACCAGTGCCCTGAAACTGGAACATCGCTGCCTGTCCTTTGAAAACGTTAGCTGGATGCCCATTAGACATAAAAAGCAACCTCATACTGGGTTTCTAAAACTTTAAACTTGCAAATATAGACACCCTTACACTACTTTCCTCTAAACTCGGATTAGTAATCCCATCAAATGACCTCAAGAGGAAATTATTGTCAGCACTATCACTGCAAACACCCATGTTTTTTAGACATTGTGGTCTTCAGTGATTTGGTCTTTTGATAGTATGGTCTCATAATTATGACTTTCAAGATTATGGGCTTCAAGAATGTATTTTATGTATATATATATATATATATATATATATATATATATATATATATATATATATATATATATATATATATATATATATATATGGTTTACTATCACAATGCCGACATGCACTTGCACGGCTATGAAGTATTCGAACAACAGATGTTTGAATACTTCATATTTCGGCAGGTGATGTGAGCGAATGTTACCATTGCGAATGGACTGTGCATTCGCAATTCTAACATTCGCTCATGTGAGGGGATCACGGTACAGTGCGGTTAGGGAAATACATCCCTTTCCTCACTGTAGTGCGATCTCAGAGTTGGAATATTAAGGTAGGGGTGGTGTGGGGGGGGTGCAGCCCCCCACAGGGGGGTGCAGGGGGGCTTGCCCCCCTGCATATCTGTGAGTTTAGGCTAGGTAGGTAGGTAGTTATGGGAAGGGTGGGAGTGCTGTGTATTGCCGTAAATGTCGCGAGCGACATTTTCGACAATACACAGCTGTTTTCGACTTTAGGTTAATTCGGACATGTTCATTTCTGATGTATAAATTCGAAAATGCAGACACATTTTTTTCTGATTTTTGAATTTATGATAATAAACCTATATATATATATATATATATATATATATATATATATATATATATATATATATATATATTAAATTTTGTATTATACTGTTTATTCAAAATTATTTATAGTATTGATCAAAAGTATTGTCTACAATATTCTGTACATATTATATTGTTATTTTTATAAGGCTGGGCCTGAAATTGGTCAATGTTCATTAGTGTCCTACCCTGGTAAACAAATTTAAATAAGTAGATGGATAAATAAATAAATGGATATAAAATGTATTTCCATTTGCATAATCTTCTTTTACTCACTCAGGAGAAGATCCACCTGTCTTGCTTGACATGTGTTCTAAAATTTCTTAAGGAAGGTGAAAAGCATTCTCACATTTTATATTATATTATATTATATTATATTATATTATATTATATTATATGTCATTTTTCTTAACATTATTCTCAGGAGCTAGAAACTATTGCTACTTTGAAGGGCTATTTGGTGAAAACGGATATCAGACACATGCAATTTTATAACTTAAAAATAAAGACTAAGGCCATGTCTCCACAAATATCATGCACAGATGATCCTAATAATGGAGTAGACACCATGGTGTGTTTACCTTCAGTTCACTAGGGAAATATCATGCCATGCATCTGGTGAGATAGACTCCCTTCTGTTTATTTATTTATTAATGATTACTTTACATTATTTGTTAAAATCATCTATTTTCAATACTTCCTGCACCTTACAGCATGTGCCCTGACTGCTACCAGTGGCTCTATGCCAACTAACTGTCTTGTACTGATGATCAATAGACATAGGCAAAGAACTGCAGTATAAATGTGAACATCAGTTATAGTAGCACCCCAAAAGTAAATGGAGAGCAAGACCAGTTGTAATAACACCTCAAAAGTAAAGGGAAAGCAGCAATTGGGCTATTATGCATGCAGCCGGGCTGCTGTGAATGCACCCAGCAACAATGGGGCAGGCCTCTAGGGCAAACACTTCTACTGAGTGTGTCATTCCAATCCAAAACATCAATATCATGGATACAGATTCTACAGTGAAACGTGGAAAAACCATTAAGACATTTAATCTGGGGGCCTTAGAAGATGTCATTCAAGTAAGAACAGCTCCAGACTAATGCATATATTCTTAGTGCTGTAAGGAGGTTAAATTTAGAACATAAAGGTCTTTATGATTCTTTTCCACTTTCAGCATGTTCAAAGTCAGACCACTTCATCCTTTCTTACTCTTCTAGGACCACCAGAATCATGGAGCCATCTGTCGAAGCCAGATGAATTACTAAAGAAGAATGTATACATAGAGAGTCAGATGCTATTAGCAACACCTGAAATGACTGCTTTGTTCAGGACAGCAGTAAATGTTATCCTCTTTAGCAAATCAGCGTGTGACTTACAGTGGGTTCATAGGTTCATAGGTAGGTACTAGGCTATCGGCCCAAGGGCCTACGCAAGCCTAGCCAGCAAGGTTTCATAGCTTACGCCACCCAAGAAAGTTATTTTCCTGTGCTACTGTCCAGCAGAAACACAGAAGTGATCCCTGGGGTGTATTTCCTATTCCCCATCCACTCATCAAGATTTTTCTTGAAGAGTGCAAATGAAGAACTTTGCTTGACATAGATGGGTAGCTTGTTCCAGAGTCATCTTAATCTTCATATAAGCTCTAAACTTAAATTGACAGACCAAGTATACCTACCCTTCCAAGTCTGCAGCATGTTTTCACCAAGTTTCCCCGAAATATATGTACTACAAGGAGAGCTATGATTATGCTCCAGTATCATGAAAAAGATAAAACAGTAAAGCACTTCAGTAGCATGAAACCCGGTCTTTATAACTGGTAAGAACTCCCTGATGTGCTGTCGATATTGGATCTTGCGCTAAGAAATTACAATGCCAGCCATCAAACAACAGAGGCAGAAGTCGAAACAACTTTCTTTCTGCCTGCTATCTATTCCTACAATCTGTCTCTGACTTAATTTGAAAATCTTTCCCTAAAGTGCCTTGCTGTCTATTTGACAGTGCTAACCAAGTATCTTACTAGCTTCAAAAGCAACTCTTTGCACTTTTTTAATTTTTTCTGTTACTAGTAATACTTGAATCAGCGAAATCTCTCTGCACTAATATTATGTATTCCCAACATGGATGTATGTGTTCTTGGCATGCATGCCAAAGGTCACCTCTCAAGCTTCTTTTTCAAGGTGCATTTCTTGGCATCCATGTCTGAAACACATAATGCAATATTACGATCAGGGACCTGATCATAATCCTCAATTTCTCATGTAGTATGTCATAGGTAATCAGAAAGTGCTGCATACTGTTGTAAGATGGATAAGGCAGAATTATTCCCTTGTTTCAGATGGAAACAAGGGAGTTCTAGCACCTTCAATATTGATGGACAGAACTGAGGATATGGGGAAATGGATAAACAGGAGGTGGAAAAACATACTTAATTGCTATGCTTTGTTGATCATGTTAGTCTTGCAAAGGCAGTGCCCTTTATTCAGAGGTGAGCTAAGGTGGTATTCATACTGACTAGCGGAATCTTTTGCCACAACACCAGGAACTTTCTCCTGCTCTTTTTGATAAAGACTATACATTCTTTTACATCCACCTGTGCTACCAAAAACTCAAAGGGACTTTTTAGCATCTTTTCTGAACTGCATCACATTCTTTGTAAACACCCTCCCATGCAGCTCTGCAGTGCCAGTACTGGAAAATTAATACAAGTGCCTGAGGTGGAAATAAAACCCACATCCTTCTGATCTTCAAGACTCAAAGTGTGGTCCTGAAGAATGGCATTTTGCACAGCTAATTACAGACAGATATTGTCCATGTGATGGGAGCTTGTGAGGTTGTAATTATCTGTTATATGTAACAAAAAAGAAAACTTTTTACAGCATAAGAAGATGTTTCCATAGCCCATGCTATTGCCAGTCCATGAGTCATTTAAAAGAAGGTTTACTTAAGTGTCACATGACACATGTTAAAGATACAGTGAAGCATCCATCCAGTTGATTTACGATATGCTGATTACATTAAATATCATGAGATATATGTTATCAATATGGGTATTACAGCTGTCCTTTTGGTAAGAAAAATCCTTCTGCTAATATAATATGGATGATTGCTAGGACTAGGGCACATCAGAAGTGTATATAATGCTGCATGCAGTTACCTGCAAACACATTTAAGCAACTTAAAAGCACAGAGGTTACAGTTAAACAGTCATGAACATGTTTCATATTACTCTGTTTCTGTCAAAATGAAAATTTACAGTTGCTGTTAAAAATATAGCTTGTTGTATGAAACATGGATAAATGGTGAAAGTTATTATGTAAAATATTAAACAAAAGTGATAATGCACTTGTGTAATGCCCTTCTTAATCCTGACTGAAAGTTAACTTTCGTGGTTCAGTATTTATTTTTTATTTGTGTATTGCCTATATTGGAAACCCTTTCACACATTTACTCCCCACAAGTGTTGTTAAAATTTTAGAACACTGAAATAATTATTTCACTACATTTTTTCCCCTGTTAAGTTTAATAATAAGAAGAGTTTTCCCTTAGACTGCTAACAGCTAACTGCAGCATCAACTGTAAACATTAAACAGTCTACAGAGAAGTAGATTTGCCATTATATCTTTCAGCTGGCATTTCTTCACAAGACTGCACTTGAGTTGTGACTAATTTTGACCAGTCTTCATATTTTTGTGATGCATTTGTCTTTTCTATACAATTAATTCTACTGCTGAAGGTGCTTTGTAACCCAGTCTGATGACTCCTGTCTGAGGTTACTGGTCTGAAAAATGGGGATAAATGGCTATTTCTAAGTAGGAAAATTACAATATTAGACAAAAACAGAAAAACAAACATCAATTTATATCCTAAAATAAATTAGGTCTGCCTATTGCATTCCATTGTCATTGTTCTTACATATTTTATGTGCCGTAGAAATGGTATGTTAGCAGCTTGGCAGCCATTTAAATATTTTATGTTTCATTCCTGTAGGACTCAATTTGTGAAGTACATAAAGCAATTAGGCAAATGATGCATTTGGTCAATGCTGCTAATTTTGCTAGAATAGCATGCAACTAGGATTTATGAGCTCTGTGGTCTAGTGGTTAGTTCTCTGGCTTGGGATGCAAAAACCATATATGTGGAGATGAATAAAATGCAGGAGTGCACTTGGTATCATCATTACACTTCTGTGCTTCATTAATAGCAAAGTGGAAAGAGACTGACCTGCAGAAATCATGGGACTGGATTGCAGACATTTTCTCCTCAGTGTACTTAATTTGTAAATACTGTGCTTTTACTACATGAACATTCTGCAGAGCTTCGGCATGTCAGTTTATTTATTAGTACTTTGGATGCACTAAGAATGTGATTAGAATATAAACTCTTCCAGTGTGCATACCTGGATTGGCAAGAAGAGAAAAGCATAACAAAGAAAAATGGAAATGAAAGATGAAAGCTAGTTTCAGATTTTGCACATGTTGTGAAGTAAATACAAGCTTTAAGTCTTCACACTCGTCATTTTTACTTGATATTGCAAAAACTGCTTTTTATTGCATGTATAGTGTACAGCACTTCTAAAACACTTACTAGCTCAAATTCCACCCGGATAATTCATTTATCTTGTGCACCTGGTTGGGCTGTGGCTTTTATTGTTCTAGCTCAAGACTGCAACAAAAGCTGAAATATCAAGAGTAGCCTATATATTACTCTTACTGACCTCAGAAGTTGGTAGAATAACAGGATGTGCACAAACATACATTTTCTGAAGAATTAAAATTCAGGAATTCTAATGTATGGTGTTACTGTTTACTGTAATATTCAGTGCTTTTTGGCAGAATGCCCAGATTTTTGTGTCATATTTTTTGGTCTATTTCTGATAGAATTGTGGTTTTCTTGCAAAAGAATGGCAAATCCTTGAGGACTGAAATCAAAAAATAATGACAGACATTTGAATTTCAGACTTCATACCCTTCAGAAAAATCCATATTAATGCAAAAACAGTTGCTCTATCAGCTTTCTACATTTGTAAGAAAAATATTTAAAATTATCCCTATTTTTGGACCTTTGTCCCCCCATTATTTGTGGCTGTGTCCAGATTTTTTGCTGTAAAAGTAAGACACACACACACACACACACACACACACACACACACACACACAGACACATGCACACACACACACACACACACACACACACACACACACACACACACACACACACACACACACACACACACACACACACACTCACAAAGGCATAACTTGCTGGTTTAGAAGAGTAGGAATCATAAACAAAAGCTGTGATTAATGCATTAAATTTGCTGTATGCCATATGATTGCTGTAATTTCCATTATGGTAGCAAGTAACGTTGAAAGAGTCTGTTAAAGGTCACTAAGCATACCATCTTCATTAGATGTTACTTCAAAACTAAACTGCTTTTGGAAATACTCTGCAGTTGCAGATGGGGTTAACAAGGTTCTTCAGCAGATCCATAGTCTCATGATACATGACCTCTCATTTCCTAGTTTGTTACACTTGAACAGTTTTTACTATATCCAGAGAAGATATAATAATATTGCCAATACAGATGTTATATAAAAAATTAACTAGGAGAATTCAGTGAACTATTACTATGCATGTTTACACACACATTTGTAAAATGTAATGGCAGTCAGAGAAAGTGCATAGAGTAATGAAAATCGGTAATCTTAAAATGCTGAATTTATTCCAAACAATACCACATCTGAAATACAGATACTCCAACATCAAAATCTGCTACAGATTTTATGTAATTATTTTGAATAACCTGAAAGCTGGAAATCAATGTGAAACTGCAGCAAACAATATTGAAGCTTCTGGGAAACATACTGAAAGTTATATCACTAGCAAAAAGAGAGAGAGAAGTTACTTTTCTCTACATAAAGCTGGTGAGACTCATGGTTTGAGAATTTTTTGCCGTTCTAGAGAAACAGTTTCTGTGTAAATGTAGACGAGTCCATGAAGGAAAACCATATTAGAGTAGATTCTACACCTGATGGCATATGAAATGATATTAAAAAAAGAAAAATGTGACTTTGAAAATTATGAAAGCAAATACATGATAGAAATGCTCGTGTATTTAAAAAAATCAGAAGAGTCTACGAGAGCGCATCCTGCAGAAAAAGACTTGTATAAATAGAAAGATGCAGGATATAAATTTTGAAGGTGATCACTTTGAAGGTGATGTGAGGAAACATTTTTCACTGGGGAATATAGAGGCAAACCAGCCTTCCATAGAAAGTAAGGAGACTGGATAAAGGCACAGCAGTATGGGAGAGATTTCAACTTTATTAGAAATCAGTTGAAGGAACTCAACTACAAGTTTTCTTGGAATGGTAGCTTAGCAGAAACAGAGTTCTGAGTAAAGTAAGTGGAACAAGCTGTCTGTGTTTTTTACTATTCTTTAATAAAACTTGCATTTAATAGGTTAACAGTAAGCTAAAGAGCTGGAACACTAGGGTCGTTATAGACAAATGACTGTAATAAGAAAAGTAGGTTAAAAAAATCACTCTTGAGAGGAGGTATGTAGAATTGAAATGGTTGCTCATACTTAGTCTTTACTGGGAAAGGAAGAAAGACTGGTCACAAGAAGGAACTAAACAGATAGAGGATCTATAATGGATACTTAGATGTGAATGAGGAGACTGAAAAATGTTAGAGAATATGTGTTGTTGTGTTTGTGTGTTTTAATTAGCTATCATTTTGGTGTTTTGCAGTTCAGCAGCTTGAGCTTACGGAATAGTGTATTTCCAGAAAACCGGTGTCAGTTAACTGACATTCGGAGAACCGTAAATTTGATAAAGAAAAGTCGACCCTTTTTTTTACATACATACACACACACACACACACACACTCACATATATATATATATATATATATATATATATATATATATATATATATAAATATATATATACATTTATATATATATATATATATATATATATATATATATATATATATATATATATATATGTATATATATATATATATATATATATATTTATATTTATATATATATATATGTATATATATATATTTATATTTATGGATCTACTTCATGATATTGCATTTCCAGAAGATCAAACGTCAAACATTGAGACCAAAATGGTGTAAAGCCAAATTATCAAAAGTTTAAACACTGACTCCCTAAACATAGAAAACAGGAATACAACCAAAATGTACCATATCTATGTTCCTTCACTTTTGCAAAGGGGCTATGTCCCCCTGCACCATACCCAGCTCCACACCTCCTGCAAATTAAATACCCCTTCTCTGAGTTCTCACTGCTTTGAAGACAAAAAAACAGTCTAGCAATCAATAAACAACAAGTGTCTCTTCACATTTCAGCCTTATGTCATATAGCACACTACAGACTACACCATCCTACTTCAACAACATCCCCCCGTTATTATAACCAATAATGTGTTTAACTAGTAACTGTTACCTAAACACACAATAACACCTACACCAAGACACTAACCACTATGTTTCTACTTACAAAACCAGAATACATTAACTGTAAAGCTCCATAATAAATTTACAAATACAGCTGAAATTAAACAGCTTCTTTTTCTTTTTACACTTACACGTACCCAAACTACTTCAAAGACAACAAAACCATACAACGTCAACTCTGACATTTTTTTTTCAATGTGCTTACTATGAAACCTTAAAGGAACAGCACACCATTAAATCTCTTACCCTATGAGTTTTTAATTACAGTTTGATATTCTATACTATGATCTTATAACCTTTTGATAATTTAGCTTTTTGTCATTTTCATCTCAATGTTTTGATGTTTTGATCTTCTGGAAATGCGATATTTTGAAGATTATATATATATATATATATATATATATATATATATATATATATATGTATGTATATATATATATATATATATATATATATATATATATATATATATCATACATGCTGAACAAAAGTAACATTTTGTATATATTAAGCATTGTTAAAAATAGGATCCTTTTTTTCAACAAAACACATATTTAGAAAAATATTAGTCAATCTGATCAGATTTTTATATTAATATTATATTGCAAACATCAGAAGTGATATTTGATTCTATAACATTTTATATACAATATTCCATATATGAGACTATAGAGACTTGAGGTTTCACAGGACTAAATAATTTCCTTATATAGAGTTTAACAATTATTTACAAGTATGAGTGGTATACCTAACTGGTTAATTAGTGATGGAAATGATACTTCATATAATTCTAGATCAAAAATCTCTCTGACAGCTCTTCCTAGGATCATTAATTGTAGGTGTTAGTTGATAAACTATAATAATCTGTAATCACTTAACATTAAAATCTTTATAATGTATATGGTGAAATACTGCATACTTTCATATTAAAGAACAGCATTCTGTGATTGTGAGAGAAAATAAAATAACACTGTCATTATCTCTGTAAAGCATTTTGCGCTGATAGACAGCTGTTAGTCAATATGAAAATATGTAGCATTTCAACATGCAACATGGTACCTTCCCTGTTTCTCTTTTCTTCAACTTGTCCCTCTTTTGTTTGCCTTTCCCTTTAGCATAATTCACACTGAAGTTATTTTGCTTATAAATTATCCCCACACCTAACATAATCTTCTAAACTTTCAGTTTGTCTTCAGGGATATTTCTTCAACAACATTTTTGGCTAAACTTATAAGGGTTGACCCACCACTGGTTTAGTATAAACATATTAACTTATAATATGCAAATATATTTATCAAATAACAGACATTGGTCACTGGCTTCATTGCCTTGTACCCTGTATACACACTTTATTGCAAAATAGTAATAACAATGCAGTATGTAGAAATAACGACCATAATTATCTATTAATGATCAACAGTAATGCAAAGTGCCTGAACAGAAAAACAAGAACATGTCACCCAGTAACACATGGAAAATGTAATCAAATGTTATATTAAGCAAAGAGATTGCCAGTGGCCTGAACAGTATAAAATACTGAAAATATGATGGTATAAATGTTAAGCAGTAAATAACTATATAAAACATATATGAGACCGACAAGAAAAGTGCTTTAGACATGTAATGACAAAATGGAAAGAAGTAAAAAGCTATCAGACACTCAGATGGTAGCTGCCCATATTTTCAGTTTTATGGACGTCTGGGTGCAGTGATCAGACCATTTCATTCCATTTGTTTCAACCTTACCTAGTTTGAAGGAACTGACATATTTGCTACGAAAGGCATAAAAATGGATAACTGAAAGTTCTGGCACGATGCAATATATAACCTTGTAAGTGATTGTATATGTTAGTGCCTCATCCATTCTGAAACTTGCAAGCTTTTAATTGTCAGAGAATTAAGTAGCATCCAAACAGATAAAGATGACTGACTATTAATAAGTGTAAGGATGCCCTTCCCTATGTCCTCTGTTGCTTTCTGTATTTGTTGCGGATGCATATGGTAAATGTCAGTTGTAGACATACCACAGAGGGTACATGACCCATCTGTCAAATACCATTGTTATTGCCCTTAACATTCATCAAACGTCAACCTCAAGTAAACTTTAAACAAATTTGCTAACTAAAATGAAAATCCATTGGGTCTTTTTACTGAAGCACACTGATTGGAATGTGGTGTACCAAAGAAAAATACTGACTGATATAATAAGTTGTAACTGTGTCTGGCATTCCCATAAATATCGTCATATATCTGAACTTGTTGATGGATATAAGTGAACAAAAATAAAGAAACAATTTTGACAAAAGTGTTGTGGCAAGAAGAAGTTAGGATGATGTTCTGCAGTTCTATATATTGTCATATTTCTGAATTTTTAATGTGATATTTGTCTTTAAGATAAGCAAGATTTCCATTATAAAAGTTTGTTACTACTTCAGAGGTTTGAATGACCCCAAAATGGGAATTGGAGACCACTGGAATATGATCTACTTGCAAGCTGATAGCTAATAGCAGAATGTGTGCATTTTGGGAATGTATTTTTGGAATCAAGAACTAGCTAAGTACAAAAGTGCAGCCTAATAGTTTTGCCTCCAGCTTTGCCAGTGCAGGTGGTGTGTGTCAGAATCTGTGAATGTACAATGGATTGACAGAGTAATGCAAAGGTGTTAGTTCTAAGAGCAGGCAGTGCTGCATGCTCATCTTTAATTAGACTGGCAGTGACCTTATCAGACATCTTTGTCTAATGATCAGTTATAAAAACATTTTTCAGCATTTTCCATATCCATCTATAAGAATTTAGTGTTGGTGGGTATCACAAATCAAACTGTATTTTTGGATAAACACCTTAGTAATTTTGATTACATTAATGTGAACCATCAAGGAAGGTGAAGCTGCATCTAATAATACACAGATGTATATACAAAGTAGCCCACAGAGTTTGGTAATTAATGTCCAACATTTGTGAAATTGAGTGATTCACAGCAGGGCTAGCCACCTGGCATACCTCTCAACCTTTTAAAGCAGTAAATCTGGACAAAGCCTAAAATAATGTGGGACAAAGGCCCAAAAAATAGGTACACATTTTAACTATTGCTCTTATCAACTTAGAAAGCTAATATAATAACAGGGTTTAAGTTACTGTGCGTTTTCTGAAGAATATGAAGTCTGAAACTCAAATATATGTCATTATTTGGTCATTATTTAGTGACAAATCCTCCATAACTTGCCAGAAAAGTGAAGATTTTATTAGGATCAGACCAAATATTTGAAGAAAAAAATCTAGACATTCTACAAAAATCTGTAGAGTTGAGAGGTATGCTCACCTGGCGGTGTGAAAATTGGCTCTAGATAATGGTTACTTTTAATGTGAGACCCTGACCCCCTATGTAAAAATGGAAAAAGGGGGTTATGGATAGATTGATGGATTTATGGGTAGATTGATGGATTTATGGATAGATTTGTGAAACAAAGGGATGCAATTTAGCACCCAGACAGGATACATACATAAAACTAACATTGTATAGCATAACACTGCTTCATCTCGCATCCTGTCCCTGCACATTTGTCTATTATGAATTAAACATCATTCACTTAAGGAAACCAAATCCAAAATATATATATTTGTTTTCATAAAAAAGACACTAGTGTCAAACAGAAATAGATAAAGACACTGTGAAAGTAAGTTAATTGTTATAACAAAACATACACTTTGCCTCATGAAGACTGAAGTCCATGCTTTTATGGCTAGTAAGTCATGAGCTGAATGTCTAAGTTTCTTGTATGAATATTTTGTAAGAAAATTTGAATATATGATAGAGATATGACCATTTAAGAGCACTATCAAATGAAAGGACTGCTGTACCCCAGAAACTGAAAGGATATTTTTTCGCTATAGCTTGATCCTTTCTGTAAACCAATATCCCTGTATCACAAAAAATTGCTATTTTTATTTTTTAATTTGATTTACCCCAAAATGGCATGAAAGGGGGCTACCATACTAATGTGATTTTTTTTTACAATCAAGCTTTTATTGCCCTCTCTGATGTAATTATATGGAGAGCCAGAGTATGCTGTGGTAAGAACAGAATCTCTCCATTTTCCAGTAACAGTCTCTATCCTTTGTAGTGTCACAGTGATACAACCCTCAGTCCATTTAGTGCATTTACTGACCTAACAGTATTCTTCTAACTTACAGAATGAAGATGGCTATTTCCTACTTTCATTGTCTCTGGCAAGAGTAAAAGTTTATATTAAGTGAACACATCCTTTGATTGTTATCGGTCATCTCTTAATATATTTTAATGTGCAGAAGGAACAGCCTACTTAGTGTTTTTTTTTCTTTTTCCATCTCAGAAGTATAGTTCCAAGCTGCATTTTACATCTGAGGTTTAAAAAGTTGGCTACCTGTATCTTATGATCACATACAAAAAGACTAACTGTAGGAAGTATATAGCTTTAAAATATTTTATTGTTCCTGCAGCTAGAATGAATGGCCTAGCAAATTACTCTGTTTTCTTACAGGATCGTGGGATCGTAGGATCATAGGGGTTTACTAGGCTATTCACCTGGAGGTCATTTCAAGCCTAGCTGTTTCATCCCAATGTATTACCACAGATACTCTAGTCAATACCCAGGATGTATTTATTAATGACTGCCCATGTCCAGGAGGGTTGTGGGTGCTATCCTTGGTAAGAAATTATGGTGCCCCATCCACTCATCCAGTTTCCTTTTGAACAGTGTTATAGAGGTGCACTGCTTCACATGAATTAGCAGCCTATTCCAAAGATGTGACTGTCACTTTCAGACAAATCCACCCCCCCAGCATGTCCTATTCAAGTCACAGGCCATATTTAGGTCCCTGGAATGGGTTTCTCTAGTCCTGTTTCATTTATGGATGTCCAGCAAATTTATTAGGTTTGTGTCAGAGATTGCTCTGTAAGACAAGCATAAGTCTCCCCTGATAAGTCTATACAATACTGAGTATAGTGACAAGGACTTTAGTCGGTCTGTGTAAGGCACGTGTTGGAGTCCCTTGATCTTCTGTTTAGACACCTCTGGGGTCTCTCCAATTGCTGCAGGTGCTTTGTACAGTACATGCCATAAAGGGCATTATACTCAATTATGGACCTGATTAGTGATGAGTATAGAGGGGTTCTAACCTCCTTTGCTCTTGAGGCGATACCTTTGCTAATCAAGTGTGCCACATAGAAAGCCTTCCTTACTACAGTAGACACCTGGTGGTCAAAGTTAAAATAACTTGTGATCCCAGATCTCTTATCACTTTGTAGGTACATAGGGTATTGTTAATTTGATATTGTGAAGGGACATTGTTTTTACCAAAGGGAATGATGATGCATTTCTTTGCTTTCAGTTTGAGACCGGGACTAAGACACCAGTCATTGGTCTGTGTAAGACCCTCCTGAAGTATACTGACATCATTTGGGGATTTATTAATTGCACCCAGTTTGCAGTTATCTGCAAACATGGTCATTCACAGCCCCTTAGTTTTGCCTTGAACTTCTTAGAAGTATTTACCAAACAGTACTGAGCCCATCACTGACTCTTGTGGCACCCCACTGGTTACCGGTCTACTGGTAGATGTGGAACCTGTTGGGAATGCATTTAACAACAGAGGGGTTTACATTCAGTTTGCTAAGTTTATTGGCAATGCCTGAGTGTGGGATTGTGTCAAAGGCCTTTGCCAAGTTGAGGTATGCTGTGTGCACAGATTTGCCCATGTCAATGGCCCTGGTCATATTTTTTAAGAAATCCACCATCTGTAAATGGCAAACTTTGTCCTTGCCAAAGCCAAAATTTGTTGGATCCAGGGTTTGGAGGTCACCTATGTCTTTATTTATATGGTCCATGATGACACGTTTATTATTTATTTATTTATTATTTATTTATATTTGTTGACCGGGAGTGTCTGACTGGACATAGGTCCATTTTCAGCGGAGGCCTGGGGAGAAAAGCTCCACAGTTAAAAAAACAGACAGTAGTTACATTGGATTACATAGTGATAAACAATTTACATAGCAATTACTTACAACATATTTACAGATGAAGAACATAGTGCATCAGTAGACAACTAGAATCTTTATCTGTGAAGTACATAACAGACATTAACAAATGTTACAGTTAGAAGTTCCTGCTGCATAATAAGTACTAGGCTTATGAGCATCTGAGCTTGCTATAATCAAGGTAGTTAGTGGAGTGGAAAGAAAGGTAGTGGTTGGATGGGGTGGGTGATATTAAGAGTGGGAGTTGCAAGGGCATAGCCAGCATGTTTTTAGGTGCGCTTTTAGTAAAGTTTTGAAGTGGGTGCATGATGGTACGCAGGTAATTGTGGGTGGGTGGGAGTTCCATAATTTGGCTATGGCACAAGAGAATAGTGCTTCACCAACAGAGTTATTGGCTTTAGTGATCTGCAAGTGATTTTTGTTGCTGGATCTTAGTGGTCTGATGGTGCGATAGGGTTGGAGTAGATTCTGGTGGGATGGGACATTTAGTGGATGGTTTACTAGTTTGTTGGCGAGTGAGAGTTGATACCATTGAAGGAGGTGAGGGGAGTTCAAGCCAGCCCAGTTCAGCAAGTGCGAGACAGTGGTGACTATGGTAGGATGCCCCTGTGGCGAATTTGGCGATTTTGTTCTAGCAGGTCTCTAGCTTGTTTAGATTGCATTGCCTTAGGTTGGTATATATTGGAGAGGTATAAAGTAGGGTGAAGATAAGGTGGGAATTTGCTATTGAAATCTTTGCTGCTTTGGTGAGAAGTTGTTTATTTCTGTATAACGCTCCTAGTTTTTTGTGGACTTTTTTTATGGTCATGGATATGTGAATGCCAAATTTTAGTTTATTGTCTATTTCCACTCCTAGCAATTTGGTGTGTTCAGTTGGGTATATAGTGGTGTTGTCTTTTGCTGTGATGTTAAAGAGAGAGTTGTTTTGAGTATGTTTTGTGGGTTGGAAGATGAATAGTTTAGTTTTGTTTGGGTTGAGTATTAATTGGGCATCGGATAACCAAGTTTCAACAGAGGAAAAGGCTTCCTGTGTGACTTTTTGCAGTTTGGGTAGGGACTGGGCTGAGCAGATGATGGTTGAGTCATCTGCGTATTATATGAGTGTGCCATCTTTGGTGGCAGAGGCTAGATTATTGGTGAAAACAGAGAAGAGTAGGGGTCCAAGAATGGATCCTTGGGGAACCCCTATGGAGACAGGTAGTTGGGGAGATATGTCATTCTGCCATACAACGGATTGTTGGCAGTCAGACAGGTAACTCTGAAACCAGTTGGTGACTGATTGTGTGAAGGATAGGTTATTGAGGACAGAGATAAGTTGTTTGAGTGGGACCATGTCAAATGCTTTAGATAGGTCTAGGAAAGTAGCAGAGGAGAGATAGCTATTGTTTTTATGCTGAAGGATAGTGTTAGTAAAGGAGAGTAAGGCAGTGGTGGTGCTATGGTTTGGCTGGAAACCATGCTGAGTATTGGAAAGGAGGTTGTTAGTAAGGAGGTAGTCTGAGACCTGAGAGTGTATGCATCTCTCTAGTATTTTGGGAGAGTGGAGAGAGAATAGCTATGGGGCGGTAATTGGTTAGTTCTGTGGAGGGTCTGCCTTGTGGAGGGGAATTATATGTAATACTTTCCATAGTTTGGGAACGTAACTTTCTGACAGAGAACGGTTAATCAGGATGGATACTGGGTAGGCCAGAGCATCAGCTGCGATTTGTAGGTATTCACTTGGGTGGTTGTCTGCTGCTAATTTGGTGGGCTTAAGTTTAGTTAAGAGTTTTTTTTTATGT
This sequence comes from Protopterus annectens, assembly GCF_019279795.1. Lineage (NCBI taxonomy): Eukaryota > Metazoa > Chordata > Ceratodontiformes > Protopteridae > Protopterus > Protopterus annectens. The sequence continues at coordinate 1,349,937,239 of NC_056744.1, forward strand.
TGGAGGTAGGTACAAGAGAAAAAGAGAAGGCAGTGGGGAGATTACTAGTTGAAGGTGTGGGTTGGAGGGGAGGGGGGTTGTGTTGTTTAGCTAATGATAGTATGGTTTGTGTGAAGTGTATATTGAATGAGGTAGCAATATTTTCTGAGGAGTGAGGGGATGTTAGGAGGAGGGGTACTGACTTTACCTGGGTGGAGGATGGAGTTTATGGAGGACCAGAATTGTTCTCTGGCTTTACAGATGTGGCTGGTCTATAACTTGGTCTATAACAAAGCAACCTTTTTGGAAGGGAATAACTGTTGCTCAGAAACAAACGCTTGTGATTAGAAACGACTCAAATTAAGCTATCCTCCTTTTTCTCTACACGATAATACCACAGATGATGTGACAATTATCATGAGGAAATTATGTAAAATTTCAAAAAAAGCTAAAGATAGAGAAACTGCAAAGATAGCTTCAGAGTAATATCAGCAAAAGGTAGTATATATATATATATATATATATGTAATATATATATATGTAATATATATATATATATATATATATATATATATATATATATATATATATATATATATATATATATATATATATATATATATATATATATATATATATATATATATATATATATATATATATATGTATATATGGGTCTACCTGATAACACCGACATGCCAAAACACCGACAACGAAATAACCGACACGACAAAACCAAAAAAAAGAGATAGTTCAAAAACACGAAACTTCACATGCCCGACAAACCACAATCCCAACAATCAACAAAACAAATACCTTTCCCGAAAAACACACACACAACACAAGCACACCAGAAACCTTGCAAACCTACATTAAACCTTACATACACAACTATCTATGCACTAACCTTAACCCAAACCCTAACACTAAGGTCCGTCTATATCGCACACTTACCTTACCTGCACCCTAACCCTAACTCACTTAATCCGGCCCTAGCCCTTAACTCTGTCACTATCGCACACTTACCTTACCCTCACCCTAACCCTAACTCACTTAACCCGCCCCTAAACCTAAAGTCCATCACTATCGCACACTTACCTTACCCGCACCCTAACCATAACTCACTTAACCTGCCCCTAACCCTAAGGTCCATCACTATCGCACACTTACCTTACCCGCACCCTAACCCTAATACATATATATATATATATATATATATATATATATATATATATATATATATATATTTATTGGGGTTTTTTTTTTTTGTTTTTTCTTTGTTTTTTTTTGTGTGTTTTTTTTTATGTATGGTACTTTTGAAGTTAGTTTATATGAAGGGAACAGCTCTATGGGATGAGCAAAACTTGACATTTTCTTGAACTGTCCATTAAAGTCAGAATATACATTAGAATTTGGACATACAACATTACCAAAACATCCAAGATTAAAAGCTGTCATTTCAAAGGGAGTATGGCAGAAAGGTACAGAGCCATTTTGAAGACATGAAGGATGCAAGGAGACTATGGCAAGGCATACAGGAGATCACTGACTAGAAAATCAGGTCAGCACAGTGGGAGAACAGCATCAAATTCCTGGACAGTTTGAACATCTTTGATTTATTTGAAGAAAAAAACAACAGGTTGGCACTAAAGCTACCCACTGATGAGAAGGATGTAGTACTCAGCCTCGTCACAGAGAAGGGAAGAACAGAGCTAAGGAGAGTGAACCCCGGGAAGGCTGCAGGTCCAGACAACATACTGGACAAGGTGTCAAAAGGCTGTAGTGATCAACTATGCACAGTGCAAAAGGAAATATTTAACACCTCTATTGCCATGGCAAAAGTACCCTCATGCTACAAGGAAATTAACATCATCTCACTACCTAAGAAAACCCCTCCCTCCAGCCCTAATGACTACAGACCTCTCGCTTTGATATCCAATGTTATGAAATATTTTGAGTGGCTGATCATAAAGGATCTTCATCATGCTTACCTTCTGATTTTGACCCTCTGTAGTTTACGTACAGAACTAACCAATCCACTGCTAAAGCCATATCCGTAGCACTACACATCTCTCGACCATTTAGATGGCAAAGACAGCTATGTGAGGATGCTGTTCATAGACTTCAGCTCTGCATTTAAAACGGTGGTACCAATGCAGCTGATAGAAAAACTAGTGCATTTAGGAATCAGTAAACATCTCTGTAACTAGATCCTGGACTTCCTGATTGAGAGACCACAGAGGTTATGTTCAGGTAGAACACATCAAAGTTCATCACGATTAACACAGAGGTTCCACAGGGATGTGTTCTCAGCCCACTGTTATTCACCATCCTGACCCATGACTGCTATGCTAAGTACAAGTCCAACCATAGCATAGGTTCATAGGTTCATAGATTAGTACTAGGTTAACTGTCCTTGCGAGCCATTTTAAGCCCAGCCAATTATCCCTTGTGAGACTCAAACCCTGCACCTTGTGTTTGTAAGGCAAACACCTTAACCATTAGGCCTCCCTCCCAACCCTCAAGTTTGCTGATGACAGTACAGTCATGGGACTCATCACAAAGGAGGATGAAAGGGTGTACAGAGAAAAGGTGGCATTTCTGATCACTTGGTGCAAGAACAACTTTGACCTGAATGTAAACAAGACTGAAGAGATTATCATCAACTTGAGGAAAAGGAGAACAAACCACCCAATGCTCAGGATCAATAGTGAGAGTGTGGAGAGGGGTAAGAGTACAAAATTCCTGGATGTACACATACCAGAGGATCTCTCATGGTCAGGAAACACCCACTGACTAGTCAAGAAAGCGCATCAATGCCTCCACTTTTTAAGGAGGCTGAAAAAAAGCTAAGCTTCCTCCTCATATTCTCTCCACCTTCTATAGAGGTGCAATAGAGAGCATCCTCACCTGTAACTTCACAGTGTGGTTTGGTAACTGCACAGTTACAGAAAGGAAGGTGCTACAAAGAGTGGTGAGGGCTGCAGAGAAGGTAACAGGTTCCAGTCTTACATCGATGCAACATCTTTATTCTGCAAGAAGCATCTGAAAGGCCACCAGAATAATACAGGGCAACATGCATCCTGTGGGTGGACTATTTAAGCATCTGGCATTGGGCAGGAGATTTTGAAGCATCCTCTGCAGGACTACAAGATTCAGTAACAGTTTCTACCTTACTGTGATTAGACTTCTGAACTTGGGCACTAGTCCCAGGGGTCTGGACACATAATGAGTCATTTTTTTCTTTATTTGTGCAATATACTGTATACTTACACATATTCCAAGTAGTACAATATTTATTTATTGTATCCATAGTCAGTATTTTTTAACTCACTCAAGTGCAATATTAGACAAATAACAGGCATTTCAATCTATAGTATGTTTTGTATTACTTTAAATAAGAGTAGTTAATTTAACTCAGGGGGGTATTCTTTTTGTATATGAGCGTTGGTAAATGTCTCTGCTCTTTCTAGTGTGCGTTGGGAGTAGTATTGTATTTATTAGTTATGTTCATTTCTCTACGTCTATGTGCTGTTTCACTTTCCTTTATAATCTCAAGAACTGAGCTGATGCATGAAATTTCATTTAGGCTACATATGTGTAGTTCTAAATGACAATAACATTTACTTTGACTTTGACTTCTAGTCAGGATATAAAACATAAACGTATCTACTGTTGTTATGAGATTAGGCCTGAAAGATTTCCTAACTTTGATGCATGTATTCATTCGCTACCGAGTTGTTATATATTCTTTCTATTAAATGAGACTTTCATGCAGATGAATCTGGGGAAGTTTTTATTTTACTTATAAAAAGAAATGTTTTTATGTCAAAGGACATCCATAAGTAACAAATGTGCACACACACACACACACACACACACACACACACACACACACACACACACACACACACACACACGCACACACAGTGACATAAGGATATGGCATATAAAAAACACAAACTTATTTCCACAAGTAAAAAAATAATAGCCCACTTAATTCTGCAGTTTTAAATAATGATTCACATTTTTATGTTGTTTTTACATGTTTTTAAAGAAAGGCCAAGACTGCAGACTCTGCAGATTAATCCCAACTGGATTGTCACACTGCAGTGATCCAAGGTCTCCAGATGATGCCCCGTGTAAGGAACTAGATTTCTGATTTGCTGCTTTCAGACAACTTCATTAAGCACAACAAATGCAACTTAAAAAAACCCACAAAAAATAAAATATTAAGATACCACCAAGACCACCGATCCAAGAAGTAAGCAATTTTAATGAAACACTTAGCGCCTTGGCTTGCACAGCCTTGGAGGTAGCTTCATTAAGCACAGCGTTGCTTTTTAGATAGCACCTCATTATCTATTTAATTGCTGGGACAATACTCCAGCACTTCAGACTATTGCGCACTTGAAGGAACATTACACATGTCTAAAGTCACATTACAAATTTGCTGAGCAAAATATTTTAACTACCCCTTTCCAGCACAAAAGCAGGGGATTTGGAACTATAACAATGCTATGTAGTATCTGGTAAAAACAACAGATTTTCTGCTGACTAGTCCAAGCCTGTGGATCATTGTATACCCAAAGAGTTGGATAGATACTACTCACCAACACACCTTTGTATTGTTATCAGTGTTCTTACTTAACAATTGCAAAGGGACATGATCCGTTACAAAACTGAAGTACTGGTCCAATAAACAGTATCTCAAGACACAGAAAACCCATTTTATTTATAGGCACATTCTTTCAATAGCCAAGTGTTTCTTTTCTGCATTGTAGCATATGGGGTACTTCTAATCTTGGGATAGCCCTGCCTGTAGGCCTATCTATAACATATTGGTATACAAGTTAAATTCATTAGTACAATCAGAAGTCACTAAAAGAGGTTCAGAACAGATCTTATCTATTTTTTTAAATGCTTTATTTGCTTCAAGAGACCATTACATCCTGGCAGGAGTTTTCCCTCCAGTGGGATCTGTTAAAGGACGATCAATGGTCATAAACTTATGTTCAATCTTTCTGTAGTAATTATCATGCCATAGAAGAGTTGTCATTTGCCTCTTTTACAGCACACAGGACTTTATGGCCTGCATTTTTCTAGCTGTGGTCTTATCAAATCCTCTTCCTATAAGGTGCCCAGTGCTTGATTTTTAATGGCCAATTTCTTCAGGGGCATTGGCTGCATTTTGATTACACAGGCACAGACTAGGAACCGAAAAACACTTTAAAACAGAATACCAAGAGCCTGCTTCACCACCAAAGGAACAAACTCAGATAAGAGTAATCCTCACTGCTGTAATGTAAAGCCACCAATAACCACTTGATAAAACCAAATCATATTTAATAAGTGATCCAAAACAAAGCATTTTTATGCCAAAATATATACAGGACTTCTTCAGAGTTAAAAAAATGAAACCATCCAGCGGGTTTAAATAATGTTAACATGATTCCACACCCTCATAGTATATTAGTCAAGAAAAGATTAATTAATTGATTAGCGACTTAAACATTTGTAATTATTTAAAATTGATTAATAAATTAAAAAAGGGATTATTGTTGTAGTACAGTATTTAAACCTCTTTCTTCCACATATAATAACGCACTAGGGACAAGATTTAAAATGCAGAAGATAAATTAACTAAAGACATAAGTGAATACAAAATGAAACAAACCAACAATAAATAAATACATATACACATATATATATATATATATATATATATATATTATTAGCAAGCAAACACTGACAGAACCCACATTGTAAAAGTTGCAGACTCCAAATCTGACCTCAAGACAGTGACAAGTGGGTACCAAAGGGTTCCGTCCTGGGACCTCTCCTGTTTGGTATCTACTTCTCTGAAGTACAGGCTAACACAGAAGACCTCTGGGTAATGAAGTTTGCAGATGACTGCAAACTAAGAGCCATAGTCAAGTCCCCAAATGATGTGGAAATCCTACAGAAGGGCCTCACTGAGACAGATTCCTGGTGTCAGAGCCATGGCCTCAAGCTCAATGACAAAAAGTGCAGTGTCATCCCCTTTGGTAAAAACTCTGTACCCATGAACTACCACATAGTTAGCAATCTACTTAACACCGAAAGTGTGATGAGACCTTGGGACCCAGGTGGACAGTAGTCTCTCCTTTGATAGTCACATCGCCACAATAATCAGGAAGTCCTTCTACATTGCACACCTCATCATAAAAGTGTTCTCATCCAGGAAAAAAGAAGTCATTGTTCCTCTCTACTCCACACTCATTAGACCCATTGTAGAGTACAATGCCCCTTTTGGAATGTACCTCACAAGACATCTGCAGCAGCTGGAAAGGCCACAGAAGTACCTCGCAAAGAGGATTACTGGCCTCAAACAAATGCCCTACACTGAGCGCCTCAAAAAACTCCAGTTTTACTCCATAGCATATTGCCTACTTTGAGGTGATCCCTGCCTAACATATAAAGCTATGTCAAACCCAGAGCTGTTGGACATGCTACACCTAAAAAAATCCCAATCCCTCCGAGCTACATGCTCTAGGGACCTAAACCTTGTCACCACAATAAACAGGACATGCTGGAGGGATAGATTCCTGTCCCAGAGACTTCCCATACTCTGGAACAGGCTACCCATTTATGTCAAGCAAAGTTTTTCATTAGCACTCTTCAAGAAAAGTCTTGATGAGTGGATAGGAAATAGGAAATACACCCTGGGGATCACTTCTGTGTCTCTGCTCGACAGTGGCACAGGAAAATGACTTTCTTGGGTGGCGTAAGCAAGGGAAACCTGTTGGCTAGGCTTACATAGGCCCTTGGGCCGATAGCCTAGTACCTACCTATGAACCTAAGTAAGTGTTTTTAATTTCAAAAGGCTACTAATGGAAATGTGGTCATTTAGCCCCTCTGGACCCATAGCATTAGTTTTCAGTTGCAACTCAACCTTTAAGGGTCACCTCTCTGGATTACCAATGACATCTACATTAAAATAAAAAAGATATATGACCTTCATTATTCTGGATATTTATCCAGTGTGTGTTTTCTTGTTTTTTTTTTTTTTTCTTGGACATGTTCATATATTCTGTCTTTAATGGCTCTTTCCGTTTTACCTATATAAAATTATTTACACAACAAATATAGGACAAAGTATACCACCATTTTTGTTTCACAATTACATTTCGTGGGGCACTTAATATTTCCAAAACTGCTTAACCAGCTGTATTCACCTTCCAGTATTGAGGACAACTGGGAGTATCACCCATATTTAAACATCTGTCTAGTATGTATTGTAGGCACTACTGTGTTCTAAAAAGTTCTTAATATTCCAGTCTTTCCATTCCCTCAAATGCCGTCTGTATCAACGACTTTCCTCAAAATTGATTTCAATGTTTTATTAATCCTCTGAAGTAATGCTTCAGTTACACCTAGGCCAAATGGTAACACTTTTTACTGATTCTTTTAGGAAGGGGGGTTAAGTGGTATCTGCTGGAATCCTTTTGTCAAGTATGTGGCCTTCCAAAGTTCTATGTCAACTTCTCAGTTCTGGGCATGGTATAACTATCAAACTTTGAGATGCTGTTAGTTTCCTAAAGTCATTGAAGAGTCTAAATTTGAGGACCAGGGAATGCATCCTCCTCTTCTAACCCTTCCTTTTTTTCTACTCTTAGATGCATAAGTGCTACTCCCCAGCTAGGGAAAATCTTTCTCATTATAAGTATGAAAATAGTAGTTTTAATTGATGACGGAGATCATTTTTGGATTGGTTATGACTGTACAGATACTATAATTTCCGAAATGTAAAGTTAGCCCTTCCATAGCTTATCTATGAATACTTCTGCTGCTTAAATATTAATCATCATACTAGTATCTCATTGGTTTGCTGTATTTTCAGTAACAGCATGCTGTAATGTCAGTTCTGTTACATTGTACTATTACAACCTACTGTTGAAATTTACATTCATTATTACTCTGTGAATTGCAACTGGATTGGGGCTGACAAGGGTCCTTGGAGTCCTCTTACCAAGTCAACAAAAGATAAATTAATAAATACCTTTAACAGGTTTAACTAATGACACTATTGTGCTGTTCCATTCAAACCATGACTCTTCTTTCACACCTAGTTTGAGCATGTTTTCAACTTCTCTTACTAACAATTATTATGACTCTGCTACTCTACAATGCCTCAATCCAAACTTCATTCCAGATGCTGTCTCTGTAGTATGCTGAAATAATTTTGTTCTCCTGGCATTTTTGAGAATGCTCATTAAGTGCCCACTAAATAAGAGATTCCCTGGCCTCTTTTTTTAAATGTCAGTTTTTAAGGTCTCTGCAGATTTCGCTAGTTTTTCCATGGCTACAACACATGAATGTATTACATTTGCTCTATCTTTCTCTCTTTTTATTTGTGTAACCTCCTAGTTTATTGCTGTTATACTTTCCATCCCCTTAAATGACTCCTGCATTGTGGAGAAAAATATGTTTTTCCATGATGGCCAGTACTAACAGTATGCATCCTCCTGGGTTTAATTCCCTTATTTTAAATGTACTGTTTCATTACCTGGACCCTGTGCATGTGCTTCCTTAGCATGAGTATTGCCCACTTTATTCTATCCTGCAAGTGAACATATCATTCTATCACACTTTTGGATCTACCTGAAATGATCGACAATTGAAAAGAATGACAATGAAAACAACGACACGAAATGAACGGAAGTTTAAATACCCAAAAGCTGAAAAGCCCAAGACCTAAAACACCGACAACTGAAATATCGACAAATGCACACAGACTAATACAAAGGACATCTAGCATAGTACAGCAAAGTAATTTCCTGTCATTTCAACCAGTAACTACAGCGTAAGTAGATTAAAGCACACACAGCAGCATATCCCGAAAACCCTGCAGGCAATTGTAATTACATCTTCAGAAGCCTAGCAATGGTCCTCACAAACTCCATGGCAGTATACTCCTCTCTTCTTTGTAGTACTGCCTCAAAGCGCTGATGTCTGTTGATCAGTTTCCTTTTCTTCAGGGAGGGTACGCAGCCTGTTGACATCCGAATACAGAGCTCATCCACCCAGTCTTATTCATGTACTAATGTATGCAGCAGATACCGCAGGTTGGTTCCTCTGCCCCCTAGGAGACATTTAAGCTGCTTATGCCACACCTCCACTGTGTTTTGGGTCCATGGCAAACACAACTCATTTAGGTAATAAACATTCCAAAAGGGAATCGAGAAGAGTGGCGGGAATCTCATTGTAGTGGCAGTCCTGGTATGGAACTGTCTCTGCCTACCGTGTACATACCAGTCGGAGAAGTACTTTATGAGGACTTTACCCTGTGAGGGAAACGTTGCATGGAAGCTGGTAAATGTGGCCTGTACTTCATCATCCTTTATGAAAGCCAATTCCACTAGTGACTTAATGGCTAATTGGAATTCCTGTGTAGTGTTATACATTGCACCTTATGCCAAATATTTTGGCCAAAGTAAAACATGCAGCCCTTTGACTGTGCATCTGGGATGTTCAGGCATATACTTTTTGAGTGCTGCAATTTTGAAGTCACACAACACAAACCTCAGTTGCACGGACAGCCCATTCTGCGATAGGAGGTAGAAAATACTATGCCACATGTAACTGTAGGCTTTGAGCGACTTCCTTGAAATCAGGGCTTACAGTAGGGGACAGATTTACTATGTGTGCTGGTCTTTATCAGTGCATAGATACTGTATAGTTTTCTAATGGTTACAACCTTCATAAAGAATGTACCGCCCATGAGCCAGATTGTAGCTCTGCTCAAATCTTGCAGATTATCTACCATGGTGAACACCACAACAGTGGTGATAGTAGCAGGGTCATAGGTTCATAGGTAGGTACTAGGTTATCAGCCCTAGGGCCCATACAAGCCTAGCCAAAAAATGTACCCTGGCTTTCGCCACCCAAGAAAATTATTTTCCTGTGCCCCTGTCGAGCAGAGCCACAGAAGTGATCCCCGGGATGAATTTCCCATTTCCCAACCAATCATCAAGATTTTTCTTGAAGAGTGCTAATGAGGAGCTCTGTTTGACATAGATAGGTAGTCTGTTCCAGAGTATGGGAAGTCTCTGGGACAGGAATCTATCCCTCCAGCATGTTCTGTTTATTGTGGTGACAAGGTTAAGGTCCCTAGAGCTAGTAGCTCAGAGGGATTGGGATTTCTTTAAGTGGAGCATGTCCAACAGCTCTGGGTTTGACATAGCTTTGTATGTTAGGCAGAGATCACCCCTAAGTAGGCGATATGTGATGGAGTAAAGCTGTCGTTTTTTGAGACAGTCTGCATAGGGCATCTGTTTGAGGCCAGTAATCCTCTTTGTGAGGTATTTCTGTGGTCTTTCCAGTTGTTGTAGATGTTATGTGAGGTACATACCAAAAGGGGTGTTGTACTCTATAATGGGTCTAATGAGTGATGAGTAGAGGGGAACAATTACCTCTTTTTTTCTGGATGAGAATCCTTTTGTGATGAGATGAGCCATGTAGAAGGATTTCCTGACCACTGTGGTGATGTGATTATCAAAGGAGAGACTACTGTCCACCTGTGTCCCAAGGACTCTTATCACCTTTTCGGCATTAAGTAGACTACCAGCTATGTGGTAGTTCATGGGTACAGAGTTTTTACCAAAGGGGATGACAATACACTTTTTGGCATTGAGCTTCAGGCCATGGCTTTGACACCAGGTATCTGTCTCAGTGAGGCCCTTTTGTAGTTTGTCCACATCGTTAGGAGTTTCAATTATGGCTCCTAGTTTGCAATCATCTGCAAACTTTGTTAGCCAAAGACATTCTGTGTTGGCCTGCACTTCAGAGAAGTAGATACCAAACAGGAGAGGACCCAGGACTGAACCCTATGGTATTCCACTTGTCACTGGTCTGATGTCGGATTTGGATTCCGCTACTTTCACAGTGTGGGTTCTGTCTGTGAGCCAGTGGGCAACCCATCTTGTGACATAGGGATTTATATCTAGTTTAGTGAGCTTATCTATAATTCCAGAGTGGGGGATGGTGTCGAAAGCCTTGGCGAGATCTAGATAAGCTGTGTGAACCATTTTACCCTCATCTATGGCTTTGGTGACTGCTTCAAAGAAGTCAATCAGGTTTAGGAGACATGATCTGCCTTTTACAAATCCAAACTGAGTAGGGTCCAGAGTTTGGAGATTACCAATGTCTTTGTTTATGAGTTCCACAATGATACGTTCCATGGCCTTGGAGACCAGACTCGTCAGGCTAATGGGGCGGTAGTTCCCAGGGTCCGTCGTGGCTCCCCGTTTGTGGAGTGGGATAACTGTCGCAGTGCACCATTCAGTGGGTACAAAGCCTGAGGTGAGGCTATGATTGAACATGGTACTTAGGGTGCCAATTCATTCTGTAGTTCATGTAGAACGCAGCCTGGGATATTGTCAGGTCCCATGGATGCTGTGTTCTTGGCTGTGGAGAGTGTGTTTTTTACCTGTGCAGCCGTGATTATAGGAACTTTGCATTCTTCCAGTATAGAGATGGGCCCTCTAGGGGGTAAGAGGGGTGTAAAGTTAGCACTGAACCTATCTGCTAGGATGTTGGCAATATCAGTTGGTTCTGTATATTTAGTGCCATTATGCTGTAACTCAGAGCAGATCTGAGTGTTCCCATTTAGATTCTTGACATAGCTATAGAATGCTTTGTGGTTGTCTTTACAGTCAGTGGCAATTTTGTTTTTGTAACTAGCTTTGGAGGATTTTATGAGGGATCTCAGCTTCTTACTGAGGTTGACCAGGGAGATCCTCCAGTCATGGGATTTTACTCTTTTTTGCAATAGTTTCTTTCTTCTGTTGTAGAGTTTTATGGCAGAGGACCACCAGATTGGCTTCCTTTTTTTGGCGGATAACATCTTGGTTCTATTAGGGATAGCATGATCCATGCACTTGTGTAAGTGCTTATAAAGTGCATTTGTGTAGGATTCGGCAGTCATACCTATATTGTCCATCTACATGGGTGTCATGAAGTTTGCCACTTCTGTCTTAAGAAGTGTGAAGTTTGCTTTTGAGAAGTTTTTTACGATGGTTTCCCTAATTGAGGCTGTGGGTGGGATGTGGATGTCTAGGCTGATTAGCTTGTGGTCGGATCTGACCAACGAGGAATTGACCTCTGGTGTGGAACACCGGTTTCCCATGTTGGTAATGACCAGGTCTAGGATATTGCTGCCCCTGGTGGGGGTGTGAATAAGTTGATCCAAGGCATTGTAATTTATGAATTCTAAAAAACGTTGAGCAAAAGAGTTGGTACATGAGTAGTTTTCCCAGTTAATGGTGGGGTAGTTGAAATCACCCATTATTAGGGTGTTGGGTTGTACCCTAATACTTTCCAGTGTATCAAGAAATGAGGAGTGTGAATCCTGGGGCATGGTGGGGGGTCTGCAGCAAGTTACAATTTAGATTGCGGTCTTGCCCAGAGTTAGTTGCACTTGGGTAATCTCGGATGCATTATGCTGTGCAACTAGCCTGGAGGTGAGGATATCCTTAATGAATATGGACACGCCTCCGCCTTTAGTGCTTCTTTCTGGGTTAGATGGCCGAAAGGTATGGTATGAATTGAAGCCTGGTAATGCAGGGGTGCTCTCTGGAGCTTTGAACCAGGTCTCTGTCACTAACAGATGTCAATGTTCTCCATTTTAAGGAGTGCCTCAAGTGAGTGCATTTTGAGGTTTAGACTTCTAGCATTGAATAGAATTACCCTCAGATTTTGCTTTCTTGTACCTGTTATGGTAGTGAATTTGTCATCTATAGGGGTGGCAAGAGCCTTAGCCAGTATCCGGAATCCTAAGGGTGACAGGTGCAGGCCATCTCTGGCAAAGCATCGTGGACTGTCGATCATGTCGTCCCAGGCAGACAAATACTGGATCCCCTTAGAATGACACCAGAAGCTTAGCCAATTGTTGAAGTCAATCATTTTGTCCTTGTACTGTGGTATCATTCTGGGTGATGGCAGGATGCTACTCAGGGTTAGGGTCATACCTGCCTGGGATACAAGATCGGAGAGCTCCTCCATGTCTCTTTTCATGTAGTCCAGGGAGGTACATCTCAGGTCATTCACACCAACATGGACAATGACAGTGTCATATTTGTACTTATTGTGGAGTGACCTGAGTGCATGTGTTATGTGGCGGATCCTGGCACCTGACAGGCAGCTGACAGTAACTTTCTCCTTGTTTAGTCTAGTGAGTGGAACATCAGTGTGCCTGATTATAGAGTCACCTATGACTAGAGTGTTGGGTACGTTGTTATCCCTTATGGGCTGTGGTTGAGTAGCACACTGAGTTTGTGGGCTATGTGTCATTTGGGTTGTGTTGGGGGGGTGGAGTTTGCTTGCGTTTATGCTTTGGATGTCCCTGATGCTTGGGCAGGTTTTTATTGAGAACTTCCATGAATGTAGGTGTGTGTTTTGTGTTTCTATGTGTGTGTTTTGGTGGTGTAGGTTTTGAGGGACTATGTGATGAGTGTGGTGTGGTGCAAGTGTTTTCCTTCTCCTCTTGACTGTCTAGTCCAGTCTTGGGTGAAGAGAGCTTTGGTTCCAGTTTGGCTATATAAGTACAGGTTGTAGTGTTTGGTGGTAGGAGGAGAGGGTTGTCTGTGTACATGAGGCAATTGCTATATTGCCCCAAGATGCCCAGATTCATCAGGTAGACAGGAGAAATCACTGGGAGCTGACCCGTAGACATGCCTGGATAAGTGCTTATTTATTAAGTAGTAAAAACTGCTTTCCACTAGACAAGTGAGGAAAGTTGAGTGCTGTAGTAATTTGCAGCTTATGTAGTGCTTACAATGAGTTCTGAACAAGTGCTGAGTTCAAAGAAACAGATTTGAATGCTGAAACTAGAAAACTGGCTAGTTATAAGAAAAAAAAACTAAGCTAGAAGGCTTCCGTCCAACACAGAAGGGCTTGGGGGCTCAGAAGCCTATAAATAGTCTATACCACTTAACAGGAAAGGCAGGAAACAAGCTTAATTTTTTTTTCTGTTTCCCAGATGCTCTCTTTGTACACAGTAGGAGTACCTGAAATCAGAATATGATCTCACTGCACTCAGTTGAGTGAGCAAATGAGATGGGCCCAGAAGGAGTATCCAAACACAAATTTACAAAAGGGGCAGGCAGTTTCAAGGCCACTAAGATTAACACCAAAACAAAAACAGGGAGGGTGGGTGGAACTAACTGAAGAGCAGAGTCAAAACTTCCAGTTCAGTTAATATTCCTGCAACACAGTTAAATCAATTTAAATACTGTATTATTTGAAAAAAGTGCCGGCCAAAGCTGAGGTTTTTAAGCAGAAAATATTTCAAACTGTACCACTTAAATAGGCAAGGACAGGAAATCAAAGAATGTGGCTACCCCCACACCTGCATTACTAAAATAATATAAAATTCAGCAAGCACTGACTGAAGAGCAGAGGCAAAACTTCGTTAAATCAATTTAAATACTGTATTATTTGAAAAAAGTGCAGATAAAGGTACTTAAATTCTCTTATACGTCCAGTTGAATACAACTAGATCTTAGCTGGCCAAAGCTGAGGTTTTAAGCAGAAAATATTTCAAACTGTACCACTTAAATAGGCAAGGACAGGAAATCAAAGAATGTGGCTACCCCACACCTGCAATTACTAACAAATAATACAATTCAAGCAAGCACTGACTGAAGAGCAGAGTCAAAACTTCCAGTTCAAATAATATTCCTGCAACACAGTTAAATCAATTTAAATACTGTATTATTTGAAAAAAGTGCAGATAAAGGTACTTAAATTCTATTATACGTCCAGTTGAATACAGCTAGATCTTAGCCGGCCAAAGCTGAGGTTTTTAAGCAGAAAATATTTCAAACTGTACAACTTAAGTAGGCAAGGACAGAAATCAAAGAATGTGGCTACCCCACACCTGCAATTACTAACAAATAATACAATTCAAGCAAGCACTGACTGAAGAGCAGAGTCAAAACTTCCAGTTCAGTTAATATTCCTGCAACACAGTTAAATCAATTTAAATACTGTATTATTTGAAAAAAAGTGCAGATAAAGGTACTTAAATTCTCTTATACATCCAGTTGAATACAGCTAGATCTTAGTCGGCCAAAGCTGAGGTTTTTAAGCAGAAAATATTTCAAACTGTGCCACTTAAATAGGCAAGGACAGGAAATCAAAGAATGTGGCTACCCCACACCTGCAATTACTAACAAATAATAAAATTCAAGCAAGCACTGACTGAAGAGCAGAGTCAAAACTTCCAGTTCAGTTAATATTCCTGCAACACAGTTAAATCAATTTAAATACTGTATTATTTGAAAAATAGTGCAGATAAAGGTACTTAAATTCTCTTATACGTCCAGTTGAATACAGCTAGATCTTAGCCGGCCAAAGCTAAGGTTTTTAAGCCCGACATTGTTTTGTGTAGGAACGTGCCTGACTTCGCAGGGAACTTTGCGAAGTCATTTGCTAACAGTTCCACATCAGTCCCAACAGTGATTCCACATTTTAACCATCTAATGCAGCTCATTTGTTACAAGACGGCCCTTCTATGGGGAATAAGTTGTACTGCATCCAGGGATATTGATGCTAGTGCGTTGTCCACTATCAAACACTGTGTGTCTCTACTTAAACCTGCTCTGGTCTTGAGGTCACTACACACTATGTATCTTTGCAGCTCACCAGGATCAGTGGCATGGTTGTGCGCTATCGACTTTACTAACCTATCACCATCCAGCATTACTGTTGTAACAGCTCTGCCTCTACACACACCTGGGAGTTTGTATTTACATGCCCAGTACCACTTGTTGTGCCTTGCTCTTTCGTGGTGATACAGGTACGTGTCTGTCACTAAGATGTCCTTCCCTTTTTGTGATTTCACCATTTGGTATGTGTGTCCTAACTCTCCTGGGGGTATTTCCTCATTATCCACCATTCTGTCTTCAGTGCATAGCATGGTAACTTATGGGCAGGGTGTGCTTTTCAACGGTTTGCATTGTTGCCATTGGCAGTTGCACTAACTAGTGCTTACCACCTGCTGTGTTGGTGATTGATGTGTACGGCGGTTAGTAATCAAGTGGTATTCTTTCTGTAATGTATCTTTCGGCAGTTATAGCTATGTTCAGGTTCATGTCAGGATTGTGGTGTGTCGGACTTTTCAGCTTTCGGGTATTTAAACTTTTGGTTCATTTTGTGTCGGTGTTTTCGTCGTCGTCCTTTTCAGTTGTCAATCATTTCAGGTAGATCCACACTTTTATATAGTGTCCTTTCCTCTATCAGTGTTTCCTTAGTAATGTCAAACAGCCCTTTTCAGGCCTACCATACAGAAGTTCAAAAGGTGTAAGCCTGGATGAAGCTTGTGGCACCTGTACAATTTCAAAAAATGTGCAGGGGAACAGCTATTTATCAGATTTTGCCATAGGTATCAATGACTTTCCTCAATATAGATCTCAGTGTTTTATTAATGCTTGGAAGTAATGCATCTGAATATTTATGATAGATGGATATCTCCAACTAATTAACTTTAAAGCACTGACATAACTGATGCAGTACTCTTGATATAAAGGGAGTAGCTTGTTCACCAAGTATCCCCTTAAGTATATCCATTTTGATGAATAGCTGTACCACCTCCCTGCAATAGTCTTATCAGTAGCTTTGCATAATGGCACTGTTTCTTGAAATTCGATAGACAGCAGAGTCCATTATAACTAGTATGTACTAATACCCATTGCTAGTTTTTACTAATGACCCGTAATGCCCATTGCAATACATTGACAGTGTACATCTCTGATAGTCATTGGGATCAATGGATTCCAAGACTAACTACTGTTTTATTGCATTCTAAGAAGCACAGAAATTCACTGTCCCTTTCATTATACCTGTCCAGTTAAAACTGGCTAATACCTTTACCTAAGTTTTGTCAATTCCCACAAGACTTCCTGATATGTACATGTGAGCTAGCTTTATTACTTATATCATTTAATGTTTAACACTAGTAGCAGATGCAGAATGTCACCCCTGTCTTTGTTCAGTCTATGTAAGAGGTAATTTTTAACTCAAAACAGGGATAAGAAATAGTGGAACCATACTGTTTAACTTCAGTTATATTGTCTTTTGCCATGTATATAGTTTCACATTCCCTATGTGCCATTTAAAGTTTATGTGGCTTAATTGCATGTCCACTAAGTCATGGTTACTTTCATTAGTAACTTGTCTGTAGCTGGTCGGTGTAGCTTCTTTTCCCCAAAGCACTAGTACATCAACTTCTTCTAGAGCTTACCCTGCACATGAAACTATGAAACTATGAAACATGCAGTAGTAACCAACAATCACCTCCTAATTTACTTCATCTGCCATAAAGACATTCATCTTGAGTGTTCTCTTTTCTTTTATATTGCTTTCCCTCAATTGTCATCACTCAAATACCTCGTTTTCTGTTTGTCTCAATTTTGGTGATTCTTGTAAATCTGTCTGCAGACTTCTGTCTTGCACTTTTTTTTCCTTCAAAGTTTCCTATTAGTTCACCTTCAGTTCATGTGCTGTAACCTTGTACTGATTTAGATTTCCATTGCTTTATCATTGAGTTGTGCATTTGATAACTGACACCATCCTTTTATCCACATTCACAACCCTTTGCAACTTCTATGCAATCTCTCTTCTCCTGTTTTTTTGGTTCTAGATTTGTGTCACTACCTTGCTCTTATCCCTCTATTTTTTTACTGAATGGATGTATCGAGCTGCTGCTCTATCTCTTTTTTTATTATGTCTTCTATTTTGTGACACTGTATCTGTGGATTCTCTCTCCTGCCACACTTTCCATAGTTCTCTAACATTGGAGGAATATGCTCCTAAACTAAATCAGGGGTTACAACCACAAAATTTAATAATTTTTCTTAAAGCTGTCTGTTGTGTAAGGAGATATTCCTTTCCATCAACATAAGTGCAAATTACTTACTCTTTTTAGTGTGTAGTAATTTTATGCTTACACATTTCTCCTGTTTGTGGATGGCAATAATCTTATGCTTATAAACCAGAAGACCCTTAACAAAGAAAATTATTATTCCACAATTTAACGTATCTCAAGCCTCCCTTCTTTTTAAAAATACAGTACAGTACAGTTCACTGCCTTTGTTGCAACACAATAACATAGGGCTGACTCAGTAATCCTATATGCTGTTAACTTAATTTTTAAAGCATACATATCAGGTCTTAGCCTCAAGCCGAAAGACACAACAACAACAACAACAACAACAACATATCAGGTCTTACATTTCAGTTGTGTTAATAGAACAGGACATAGTGATGTGACTCCCTACTCCCATATTTGTAACAAATTAACACATTACTTGCTGTTTTTTTTCAATGTAAACAGTACTTTTCAATTTTTATTTTTAGCCTTAGAAGCATAAAATTTATTTTATAGGATTATGTCATTAACTGATAAGCATCTTATTAAAAGTAACAGCTTATCAGATTCTTTGGGGATTGTTTTTTAGCAAAAAAATTCTTATATTTCAGGGCATAGTTCCTTTAAACCTATGTACTGCAAATATTTTTAATAATATTAGTTTACAAGTTAATGTAATGGGAACACAGTAGATCCAAAACTGGAAATATATATGTATGTATATATATATATATATATATATATATATATATATATATATATATATATATATATATATTGTTTATATGTAAAAAGTATGACCATATCTGCTAATAATACAATTTGTATTGAAGTTGATGCTATCCTCTTTTTCTTTGTATAAATTCTACATTATTCTCTTTCTTGCTTCCCAGGTTGACCTTGAAAATGATCCAGTAGACCAGTGTTATGGCCTAGTTAAAAATAACAAATAGCTAAATAAATAAATAAATAAATAAATAAAATTTTATTGCTCATACCCAGAGGAGTAGCTTGTTCTTGTCATAGCCAGTACTGCTCCCCCATCTAGCGCTCTCTCATGCACTCAAAGTGTGTTAGCATCCCTTCAATGAGGCACTGCTCAACAATGTAGAGGAGCCCCAGGTTCTGACACCCACCTCATGCCTTTCACAATGTTTATACTAGATAAGGACCAGATCCTAACACCCACCCCATACCCCTCACCATATCTATGTATGAGGAACATTAGGACCTAACACCCACCCCATGCCCTTCACCATGTCTACATTAGAGGAGCACCAGTTCCTAACACCCATACCATGTCCCTCACCATGTCTATACTAGAGGAGCACCAGATCATAATACCCACTCCATGCCCTTACTGATGTCTATACTAGAGGCACACCAGGACCTTTCACCCACCCTATGCCCCTCACACTGTCTATACTAGAGAACTAGAGAAGTGCCAGGTCCTAACATCCACCCCATGCCCCTCACCGTGGCTATACTAGAGGAGTGCCAGGTCCTAACACTCACGCCATACCCCTCACCATATCTACACTAGAGGAGCACCAGGTCCTAACACCCACACCATGCCCCTCACTGTGTTTATGCCAGAGGACTGCCAGGTTCTAACACCCACCCAATGCCCCTCGCCATGTCTATACTAGAAGAGCAGCAGGTACTAAGACTCACCACATGTCCCTCACCATGTCTATAATAGAGGAGCACCAGGTACTAACACCCTTCCCATGCCTTTCGCCATGTCTGTACTAGAGGAGCACCAGGTATTAACCACACTCTCTACTTGAGAGCCAAAAAAAGTCTGAGCTGCTGTTTGCATCCATTAATATATTACACCTTGGCAGCTACCCTCTTCACCCCACCCTAGCTGTGCTACTGATTATAACTCAGAGGTTGTGCCTGCCCTGACTAAAAGATTGTTCTTAAGTTTGCCATAGTCCATCTATTCCTTCAGTGTATATGTATGTTTTAGTTCCATTTACGTCAGCTTGGTTGGTGGGATGATTTAACCAGTCTGCTCAGCTCTGGTTCTTGTGGTGGCATAGCACTCAGATGCCACATAATAGGATTCTAGGTCATCTGTCTTGGTTAATTTTTTCATAGATGGCACAGTCCTATGGTTGACAGCTATGTTGGACAGCACAACTAGGAGTTCCTATAGCTGTATCAACCTTTGGTCAATCACATTTCTGATTCCACAATTTTGTTTAATAAGTCCACCATGAGTGTGGACTCTAGCTAGTCATACCAGGAAGACAGCAGTCACACTGCTGTGTGAGATTTAGTACCTCATTTATAGTTTGTAATTGGTAGCAGAGGTACTTTGAAGAACTGAATATTGCAAGTCTCTGGCAATCTGTTTATACATAAACTACTAAAAGTGTAAAGAGATAATGTAGAAATGACATGTATAAAAACAGAGGCTTGTTTCACAAGTAAAAAAAAAGTAATAGCCCAAATGGCTTTGCAGTCTCATATAAAAATACTCAGTACGTTAGATTGCTTTCACCAGATTTTCAAAGTCAACACAGCCCCATCAGTTTAGAGACTTTTTAGGGGAGGAAATCCAAGGCTGCAGGCTCCACCCTGGCATTGCTTCCAGCTCTGTGAACCAGTGCTTCCAGAGGGCAGTGTATTTATTTACTTCTTATTTAGTCACTGGGTAGTGGGCAGGTGTACAGATCCTTTTCAGCCATGACCTGTGCACAGGCAATAAACAGTGCAAGTAAGCTTGAGTCATACACTTCAAATATGATAGTGTGTTAAGTCTGTATAGTTGTAAAACAAGTTCATATACAGTTTTTATACATTTTTTTATAAAGTAAAATGTTATACAGTTGTTATCCATTATGTAATAAAATAGCAGGATCACATTCGGTTTTACCACTTCACTTGAGTTGCAGTACAGTTTGGCTACTTGAAATTGCCCCACGTTAGCCATGATAGGGTTGCCATGCTCCATACTCCATGCTTGCAAGGTCATGCTTCAAATAATCCTGTACATGAGGGACTAAGTTCCTGGCTTGCTGCTTTAAGGCACCATCCTCATATATATATATAGCCACAATTGTCAATTAAAACTTTACTGTCTAGCCAACGTCACTGAGCCTATTCCAATGTGGCATATTGCCATTTACTTAAAGGTACCTTTCAGATTTCCAAGCAGCATTATTACATGTATTGTGTGTGTGTGTGTGTGTGTGTGTGTGTGTGTGTGTGTGTGTGTGTGTGTGTGTGTGTGTGTGTGTATATATATATATATATATATATATATATATATATAGTTTACAATCACATAGTCGATCGCACTGTGTGCGATCAACGTATGTGCATAAATCAGGTAGCAGAACCATTAATGCGAGTACTATATTGTCTAACCTTACAATAGCGAAAATACGCTATAGCAAAGTTTGCCAGTGCAGTGCAGATCTCATTATAGTGGAGACTGGGAAATGTACCCTTTCCTCAGTGTAGTCTGATCTTGGAGTTTGTATATATAAGTAGGGGGGTGTGGGGGGTGCAGGCTGGCTTCCCCCCTGCAAAACATGTTAAAATATGTTTAGCGACTAAGAGAATTTCAGTGAAGATGAAATGTTCGACATTCGACTTTACTGAAATGCTCAGTTCAGCATTTACTGTGGTCGGTGTTGTGATTTCTGAACATTTTCTTCGTATATATGCACTTTTGGCCACAGCAGTGTCGAACATGTGATAGTAAACCATATATATTTATATATATATATATATATATATATATATATATATATATATATATATATATATATATATATATATATATATATATATATATATATAGTATATATGGAGAGAGAGACAACTTAACTTTTCTTTTGTTTAATAATTTGTTCACAGGTTCATTGGTAGGTACTAGGCTATCGGTCCTGGGGCCTATATAAGCCTAGCCAAAAAGGTTCCCTGGCTTTCACCACCCAAGAAAATTATATTCCTGTGCTCCTGTTAAGCAGTGCCACAGAAGTGATCCCCAGGGTGAATTTTCTATTTCCCATCCAGTCATCAAGGTTGTTCTTAAAGAGGGCCAACGAGGAGCTTTGCTTGACATGAATGGGTAGTTTGTTCCAGAGTATGGGAAGTTGTTGGGACAGGAATCTATCCCTCCAGCATGTTCTGTTTATTGTGGTGACAAGGTTTAGGTCCCTGGAGCATGTGGTTCAGAGAGATTGGTAAGTGTAGCATGTCCAACAGCACTGGGTTTGACATAGCTTTGTATGTTATGCAGAGATCCCCTCTGAGTAGGCGATATGCAATGGAGTAGAGCTACAGTTTTTTGAGGTGGTCTGCGTATGGCATCTGTTTGAGGCCAGTAATCCTCTTAGTGAGGTATTTCTTTGGCCTTTCCAATTGTTGTAGGTGTCTTGTGAAATACATGCCAAATGGGGCATTGTAATCTACAATGGGTCTGATGAGGGATGAGTAAAGAGGAACACTGACCTCCTTTTTTCTAGAGAAGAACCCTTTTGTGATGAGGATTGCCACACAGAAGGATTTCCTGACTACTGTGGCAATGTGGTTATCATAGGAGAGACTACTGTCCACCTCTGCCCTGAGGTTTCTTATCACACTTTCAGTTTTTAGTGAACTACTGTCTATGTAATAGTTCATGGGTACCGAGTTTTTCCCAAAGGGGATGACAATGCAATTCTTGGCATTGAGCTTGAGACCATGATTTTGACACCAAGCATCTGTCTATGTCAGGCCCTTTTGTAGATTGTCTACATCATTAGGTGATTCTATTATGGCTCCCAGTTTGCAGTCGTCTGTGAACTTTGTTAGCCAAAGACCTTTGTTTTGGCCTGCACTTCAGAGATGTAGATGCTAAACAGGAGAGGACCCAGGACCGAACCCTGTGGTACTCCACTCGTCACTGGTCTAAAGTCGGACTTGGAGTCAGCTACTTTTACTGTGTGGGTTCTATCAGTGAGCCAGTTGGCCACCCATCTTGTGTCATAGAGATTTATGCCCAGTTTATTGAGTTTATATATAATTCCAGAGTGGGGGATAGTGGTGGTACCCCCTTTGCGGAGTGGGATAACCATCGGTGTGCGCCATTCAGTAGGCACATAGCCTGAAGTGAGGCTATGACTGAACATGGTACTTAGGTGGAGTGCCAGTTCATTCTGCAGTTCATGCAGTACGCAGCCTGGGATGTTGTCTGGTCCCATGGATGCTGTGTTTTTGGCTTTGGAGAGTGCGGTCTTTACTTGTTCATCCATGATTACAGGGGCTTTGTATTTTTCCAGTATTAACATGGGCCGTTTGGAGGGTGGGAGGGGGGTAAAGTTAGCAATTAACCTATCCGCCAGGATGTTGGCAATATCCATTGGTTCTGTATATTAAGTGCCATTGTGCTGTAGCTCAGAGCAAATCTGAGTGTCGCCATTGAGATTCTTGACATAGCTGTAGAATGCATTGTGGTTGTCTTTGGAATCAGTGGTGATTTTATTTTCATAATTGGCTTTGGAGGATTTTATGAGGGATCTCAGCTTCTTGCTGAGGCTGACCAGGGAGTTCCTCCAATCTTGGGATTTTACTCTTTTTTTTAACAGCTTCTTCCTTCTGTTGTAAAGTTTGTTTATGACAGGAGACAACCAGATTAGCTTCCTTTTTTGGAGGATAACGTCTTGGTTCTGTTGAGGATGGCATGATCCATGCACTTGTGTATGTGCTTATACAGTGCATTTATGTAAGATTCAGCAGTTGTACCTTTATTTTCCGTCTGCTTGGGTGCCATGAAGTTTGCCACATCTGTCTTAAGAATCATGAAGTTGGCTTTGGAGTAGTTTTTGACAGTGATTTCCTTAATGGGGGCTGGGGGTGGGATATGGATGTCTAGGGTGATTAGCTTGTGGTCGGATTTGACTAGCGAGCAGTCGACCTCTGGCATGGATACCAGTTACCCATATTGGTAAAGACAAGGTCCAGAATATTGTTGCCTCTGGTGGGGGTATGAACAAGCTGATCCAGGGCATTGGAATTTATGAATTCCAGAAAACATTGAGTGAATGAGTTGGTACAAGAGTAGTTTTCCCAGTTGATGGTGGGGTAGTTGAAATCACCCATAATTAATGTATTGGGTTGTACCTTAATATTTTCTAGTATCTTAAGAAATGAAGAGTGGGAATCTTGGGTCATGGTGGGGGATCTGTAACAAGCTACAACCTGTATTGCAGTCTTGCCCAGTGTGTTAGTTGCACTTGGATAATTTCGGATGTATTATGATGAGTAACTAGCCTGGAGGTGTAGATATCTTTAATGAATATAGACACGCCTCTGCCTTTAGGGTTTCTGTCCAGGTTAGGTGGCCGAAAGGTGTGGTATGAATTATAGCCTGGTAATGTGAGGGTGCTCTCTGGAGCCTTAAACCAGGTCTTTGTCACTGCACAGATGTTGTCCATTTTATGGAGTGCCTCGAGTGAGTGCCTTTTGAAGTTTAGACTTCTAGCATTGACTAGCATTACCCTCAGAGTTTGCTTGCTTGTACCTGTTACAGTGGTGAATTTAGCATTTGAACCTTGCCTAAAAAAGGCAACTTACTAGGGGTGGCAAGAGCCTTAGCTAGTATCTGGAATCCCAGGGATGACAGGGGCAGGCCATCTCTGACAAAGCATCGTGGTCTGTCGACCATGTCGTCCCAGGCAGACAGATACTGGATCCTCTTAGAATGACACCAGAAGCTTAGCCAATTGTTGAAGTCAATCATTTGTCCTTGTACTGTGGTATCATTCTGGGCGATGGCAGGATGCAACTCAGGGCTAGGGTCATACCTGCCTGGGCTACAAGATCCGAGAGCTCCTCCATGTCTCTTTTCATGTAGTCCAGGGAGGTGCATCTCAGGTCATTCACACCAACATGGACAATGACAGAGTCATATTTGTACTTGTTGTGGAGTGACCTGAGTGTGTGCATTATGTGGCAGATTCTGGCACCCGAAAGGCAGCTGACAGTAACTTTCTCCTTGTTTAGCCTGGTGAGTGGGACATCAGTATGCCTGACTATAGAGTTAGCTATGACTAGTCTGTTGGGTGCGTTGTTTTGCCGTATAAGCTGAGGTTGACTGACATACTGATTTTGTGGGCTATCTGTCATTTGGATAGTGTTGGGGGCTGGTGGTTGTCTGCATTTTAGCTTGGGAGGTCTCTGTTGCTTGGGCAGATTTTTTTTGAGAGCCTCCGTGAATGTGGGTGCGTGCTTTGTGTTTCTATGTGTGGGCTTTGGTAGTGTGGGTTTTGAAGGACTGTGTTGAGTGTGGTGTGGTGCAGGTGTTAACCTTCTCCTCTTGACTGTCTAGTTCAGTCTTGGCTGGAGAGAGCTTGGCTTCCAGTTTGGCTATATAAGTGCATCTCTCTCAGGTTGCAGTGTTTTGTGGTGGGAGGAGAGGGTTGTCAGTGTACATGAGGCAATTGCTACATTGCCCCAAGATGTCTAGATTCATCAGGTGGACAGGAGAAAACACCGGGAGCTGACCCATGGACATGCCTGGATAGGTGTTTATTAATTTAAGTACTAAGAACTGTTTTCCTCTTGACAAGTGAGGAAAGTTGAGTGCTGTAGTAATTTGTTGATTTTGTAACTCCACCATTTAGATTGCAGAATTTAGTACTATATTTATGCTTATGGGGTTGGATTTTATAATGCATTGGTTTAATATGATGTAGAGGGACAAAAAGGATTTGACAACAGGTTCCCACAGAAATCAAATATACTATTCCATGTAATCGACACTACATATCATTAGGACATCGTAGGTGCTTTTGAAAAATTCCTAATAATGGTACAATTCCATTTTTTTTTATTCCCAGCCTCCCTACAGCCGACTGTCATCTGCCACCAGCACATCTCCTCATTCACTGGGTCTACTACACATGCCTTAAACTTCTCTGGGATTTACCGGACTCACTTCCGGGTCAGCGAGGAGATCGGGGATGCTTGTCTAGCATTACACTACTGCTAGGGAATGTCCCATAATCCTCAACAACCCCACCACCTACAGCAGCCTTGACAGCTCTACAGTATTTACCCTCAGGAGGTGCATGCACACTTCTGTACATGAGCAAACTGTCAGCTAAACAGTATACCACTTGAAGTGCAGAGTTTAGCAGGGTTTTAATGATGTTTTTAGCAAGACTTAGTTGCCTCTGTCATCCAAGATAGGTGGGACAGCAATAACCACTCACTCTCATCCTCCCCTGTCCAGTCCCTCCAACATACATTTCATTATTCAAGCACAAGTCATCTAGGCATCTTCCCTCTGTATATGAGTCCAATGAGGACCAAGATGATACGATTTTGCATTAGTTTTGGGATACTGTAAGAGTGGAACATTGTGTCATTGTGTTCAGTGCAGCAAGGGATTTGAATAGTATTTGGTTTAGTAGAGTTGGCAGAGATGATTGTTAAGATGGTATGCAGTATGTTACATACCCTGATGGCATTTTCACCTTGTTTTCATGGTTATTAATGTTTATGATATCTGGTAGCTTTTGCACGTGATTATTGGCGGAGGCTTAGGGTAGCATTCATAGTCCAGGAGTTCACAGGTGTGAAATGGTTATTTGCAGGAAAGCACCATTTCATGTATATGCAAACAAGCTGAGCACAGGGTATTAGTGATGAATACAGAAATGAGAAGGCAGTTTGAAAAACACACCCACTTAGGGGAAAAGCATAAAGT
Source organism: Protopterus annectens (assembly GCF_019279795.1). Taxonomy (NCBI): domain Eukaryota; kingdom Metazoa; phylum Chordata; order Ceratodontiformes; family Protopteridae; genus Protopterus; species Protopterus annectens. Next base: position 1,349,963,842 of record NC_056744.1, read on the forward strand.
ACCTTAAAGTGAGCAATAAGTAAATATGAAATCCTATGTAAAAGCTATAGGCTTCGTATTACTTTGCATATGGTTGCATACTGTGGACAGAACTGGATATGCACAGTCACAATTCAAAGGCTTAAGGCAAGAAGCAGACTGCACAACTTTTATTTTAACTCTTTAAAAAAACTAAAAATGTTTCATAGATGGGTATTTTTATGTGCCCACCCTAATGTTTTCATTAAAGAATGGAAAGGGGAAAATAGGAAAGGATGTAAAAGGGGAGTCACCACAAAGAGGAAAACAAAGTAGGAAAACATCAAAAATGCTGACCGCCTTAAAAAACTCCACCTATACTCTGTCGCATATTGTCTATTCAGAGGCGATCTCTGCTTGACATACAAGGCCAAGTCAAACCCAGAGCTGTTGGACATGCTACACTTAAAGAAATCCCAATCCCTTAGAGCCACATGCTCCAGGGATCTAAACCTTGTCATCACAATAAACAAAACATGCTGGAGGGATAGGTTCCTGACCCAGAGACTCCCCATACTCTGGAATAGACTGCCCATACATGTCAAGCAGAGCGCCTCTTTGGCCTTCTTCAAAGGGAACCTTGATGATTGGATGGGAGAAAGGAAATTCAACCCAGGGATCATGTCAGTCACCCTGCTAGACAGGGGTCCAGGGAAGTAAATAGTGTAGGAAGAAATAGCCAGGGAATTGTTATGGCTAGGCTTGTATAGGCCCTAGGGCCGATAGTCTAATACCAACCTATGAACCAATGAACCTGTGGTGGAGGTGGGAGAATTGGGGCACAATGATTTTTGGCTGGAGATAGACCCCTTATTTTTTTCACATTTTTTTATATAGTAAGACATTTTGAGTGGGAAATATATAACGGTGTTTGTGAAAGGATAAGGGAAGAAGGTCTGAAGAAGTACCAGCAAGAGTTCCAGCCTACAGAGCATCAAACATTTTCCACTGTCACATGATGGTGCAATGGAGGACACTGATGTTGAGACAGTAGGGGTCTTTGCTGGTATGATAGTCAGCAGCAGCTGGGATGTCTTGAGCACACTGAAGTTAGGCTTTGACAGACTGAATTATGTCTGTCAACTACTTCCTCTAGCATGTCCTCATCCAAGACTTGAAGACCCAGTTCAATTAAGATTGTCAGTCTACCACATGCCAGGGTACCTACAGGACCAGTGTCACCACCCAGACCCTGCGAGGATGTTCCCAGGCAGGCATAGGATTAGAGCTGTCCCAAGCTTAGAGGTACATGCATGGTTTCTCAAAGGGATTTTGAATTTGTAAAAAAAAATAACGTAAACAGGAAAGAAAAAAAGAAAATAATAAAGGACAATGGAATGCATAACTAAAATAAAATAAAAAACAGAGAAGAAGGGGGACACGAAAGAGACGTACACAATATAGTCACGCATCATTTTATACAGAATTCAGTTTTTTACTTTAAAGCATTTTTATTATATAATTTTTTATTGAAGTAAAACAGTATGTATGGGGAAGTACGTATGCAGACTTTGGGATGAAATTTTATGTGATGCTTATGTTTACTTGGCAGACAGTACATGCCTATCAAGTAATGGTGGGGTTTACATGTTGTTGTCTACTACGCAAACATAATGATCATATATTTGTCTGATATATAGTTGTTTGCAATACTAGACCTAATATAAAGACTTGCATCATATAAAATCAGTTAATGACAAAATGCTGCAGTTATATATTGACATCTCTCTCATTCTTGCTTGCAGTAATATATTGAATGCACTCTATTACTTCATGTACTATTCTGTATTACTTATTTCTTTATCTACTGTAATAAAATGAGTTAAAGATAGAAATACTGTTTACTGCTTTATTATGGTTTATCAGCAAATTCAACCAATTTCACTATACTTCTCTCTTACTAGCTCATGTTGTAGGAGATCTGTTCTTCAGCTGTAAAGAGAAGATGTAAGACAAGTCTTGTTTATCTGTATTTCTTTTTCCCATTAACATTAAGTATAAGATTATTGTTTCTAATCCATTCTACTAACTGCAGTATTTGTTTAGTGTGTGCTTTTTAGAATATGTATTAGTATCTGAATATTCATACTTTGCTAGTCTTCCCTTTACTGTAAGTTATAAAAACAGATACACTTTTGGGGAAAAGCTTTTTTAAACGTTATGCTCTGTATGTAACAGTCTCTGGATTGTCTTCAAATAGAAAGTGCATACACATAGAACAATGGAGCAAGTCATGGACATTTTCATTTCCGTAGCTGTACAAAAGTGCACATGTGATAGTTTTATTCCTTAACAATTCTAAGTATATATAGAGGATGATTTAAACATGTATGCAGAAGTAATACCGAGATAATCATTTTGGTTGTTTCACTAAAGTATGTGCTTGACATTCTCTTGGCACCGCAACCCACACCTACCCTCCCCAACCTCCACAAGCCTCCACTCTGACAAGGGTGTGCTGCCTGACTGACTTCAGCTATCTTGAATGTGTAATTTTAATTGTGAAATAAATGACTTTATTACTCAGTTACTATACTAATAAATGAAAACAAGGAAATATAAACATTTTTTTCTTTCTTTTGCTTTCTGTATATCTGTGATTTTTAAGATATATGCAGATTATTATTTTACTCATACATATGTTATACTTGCATTTATACAATTATGCTATCACTTATACATTCCATATAACTGTATACAGCTGCAGTTTTGTGTGCAGATGTGTTTATTTCCTTTTGTTTTATTATAGCAACATTTTAGATACATATGTGCAGGTACACCTATTTATTCTAGCAAATGCCTTCAAATGTTGCTGTTTGTCTTTTGGCTTTTTCCCAGTAAGGGGTCGCCACAGCGGAACTCCGGTCCACTAATGATTGGGAGTAGATTTTTTTACGAAACACTGTGGTGCCAGCTCGATGCCCAACCTTCAATGAAGGCACACCCATTTATGCACGCATGTCTTTCAAATGCTACCCAACCGCGGGGAGGACATGCAGACTCCACATAGAAGGCACTCCCAAGCCAAGCCAAGAATCGAATGGGAGAACCTCTTGCTGTGAGGTAACAACGCTACCACCGCGGCAGTTCAGCAAATGCCTTCAAATATGCATATGCAACCTTATTATATAAATATATTTCTTAACTTATTTTTAACCTATGTTTAACATGACCCACAGAAAAAAAAATAATTAATTTTATGCTCACTATAGAACTATTGACTTTTTTGCTTCTACCTGGTCAACCCACTCAGCCAGCTGGCCAGACCTAAAATTCTATAGGTCATCGTACCTGTTGCAGCACTGCTGGATGGAGTGGTCGATCCCTGTTAGGGATTCCAGGTGCTCACCCAACTGCCACCAGATATTGATTTTTTTTCCAATCTGAGCCTCTTGTACACACCACAATCTTTTCCAGAGAGGACTTCCTGAGACGGTAGAACATGATTTTGATCTCCTTATCAGACAATTTTGGAGCACAGCCTCTTTCCTTAATAGGTACTGCCATGACAAGAAGAGCTAGAACCAGAATGAATAAAGTATGAACAGGGCTGTGGTTCACAGGTTTAGAATGACTCCCTCTGGGATGTGATACCACCTTAGCAAAACCCAGTTAACCCACGGAGGTATTTGAGCATGTCCTGCCATTATTAGCAAGTTTGGTTTAGCCAAAAATGCTTTGTCACATACATGTTTTTTTAGGAATGCATTCACAATTCATGTATATGTTGCATAAAAACAGTATGAGATCATTCGTTTTTCTTTTTTATCATTTCAGTTTCTACTTTTACTGTATCTTGCCTTAGCTATCTTTCTGGAAGTATTTCACCTAAATGTCATTTACCCCTTCATTGTAGAAACACTAATATGCATTTTTTTTGGGGGGTGCATAAATGCATATTCCCATGTGTGTGATGACCAACACTTATTGAGTATTGAGTAATTTGAGGTAAGATAGTATGCTAGATGATGTTAGATGGGCAGAGATTAAACTTTAAGGCTGTGCAAACTGTAATATTTATGACTTCATTTTTTTTCTGAATAGATTCAGATTAGAGCATATCTGAGTCTATCTGCACATGTTCCTGTGGGGACTGGTAAGGAGTACTGCAGGCTCTGCCACTATCCACACTTCATTCACCTGAACCCAAGGTCTTGTTCATTAGCAGCTGAGAGCAACATGCATGCATAAGTGGCTGTACATCTTTGAGTATTACTGCAATTCATAGCGATAAATTCAAAAGGGCCTAATTTGCATATAAAGTGTGTAAATGGACCTGAATGTATGGGAAATAGATGAATCCCTTCATATAGGTTCATAGGTTCATAGGTAGGTACTAGGCTATCTGCCTGAAGATATTTATAAGCCTAGCCATAATGTGTTGGCTTTCGCCACCCCCTTAGATTAGTTCCCTGTGCCTCTGTCCAGCAGGGCCACTGAATTGATCCCCAAGATAAACTTTCTGTTTCCCATCCACTTGTCAAAATTTCTTTTGAAGAGTGTTAGCGAGGTGCTCTGCCTAATGTAGATTGGGATCTTGTTCCAAAGCATGGGAAGTCTCTGGGACAGGAATCTATCCCTCCAGCACGTCCTATTTATTGTTGTGGTGAGGTTGAGATCCCTAGAGTGTGTGGCTCATGGGGATAAGGTTTTCTTTAGGTGGATCATGTCCATTAATTCTGGGTTGGACATGGCCTTGTATGTCAGGCAGAGATCACCTCTGAGTAGGCAGTATGCAACCGAGTACAGCTGTAATTTCTTCAGTCGAGCTGCATAGGGCATCTGTTTGAGGCCAGTGATCCTCTTGGTGAGGTACTTCTGAGGTCTTTCCAGCTGTTGAAGGTGTCTTGTAAGGTACATCCCAAATGGGGCATTGTACTCTATGATGGGTCTGATGAGTGATGAGTAGAGGACACAATGACCTCTTTTGATCTGGATGCGAACCCTTTTGTGATTAGGTGGGCCACGTAGAAAGATTTTCTAACCACTTTGGCAATGTGATGATCAAAGGTGAGATTGCTGTCTAGTTGGGTCCCCAGATCCCTTATCACGTCTTCCGTATTTAGGGGACTACCACCTATGTAGTAGTTTGTGGGTATTTTGTTTTTTCCAAAGGGGATGACTATGCACTTTTTGGCATTTAGCTTGAGGCCATGATTTTGACACCAGCTATCCATCTCTGTGAGACCCTTTTGGAGGATGTCTGTGTCAGCCGGAGAGTCAGTTATAGCCCCTAGTTTGCAGTCGTCTACAAACTTGGTCAGCCATAGTCCTCCTGTGCTTGCCTGTACCTCTGAGAAGTATATGCTGAACAGGAGTGGTCCTAGGACTGAGCCCTGGGGAACTCCACTTGTAACCGATTTAGAGTCGGACCTAGCTCCTACAACTCTCACCATGTGGGTTCTGTCCATGAGCCAGTTGGCAACCCATCTTGTGACGTAGGGATTTATGTTCAGGCTGGTGAGCTTGTCTAATACCAGAATGGGGAATGGTGTTGAAGGCCTTTGTGAGGTCTAGGTAGGCTGTGTGTACCACTTTTCCCTCATCTATAGCCTTGGTAACTGTCTCAAAGAAGTCCACCAGGTTTAGGAGGCATGATCTGCCCTTAACAAAGCTGAACTGGGTAGGGTCCAGTGTTTGGAGGTTCCTAATGTCTTTGTTAATGAGTTCCATGATGATGTGCTCCATAACCTTGCAGACCAAGCTAGTCAGGCGTATAGGGCGATAGTTTCCGGGGTCTGTTGTGGCTCCACCTTTGTGAAGCAGAATAACTGCTGCTGTGCGCCACTCTATGGGTACGTAGCCTGTGGAGAGGCTGAGTTTGAACAGTGTGTTTAAGTGAGGGGTTAGTTCATCTTTGAGCTTGTGTAGGACGCAGCCTGGGGCACCGTCCAGTCCCATTGATGCTGTGTTTTTGGCTTTGGAGAGGGCTGTTTTAACCTGAGTGTCTGTGATTTCAGGGACTCTACATTCTTCTGCTATGGTTATGGGCCCTCTTGGGGGTGAGAGGGGGTTGAAGTTTGCGCTGAACTTGTCTGCCAGGATATTGGGGATATCGGTTGGTTCAGTGTATTTTATGCCATTCTGCACTAACTCTGAGCAGATCTGAGCATTGCCACTTAGATTCTTGACATAGCTAAAGAATGCCTTGTGGTTATCTTTGGAGTCCTTGGCAATTTTCCTTTCAAAGCTCGCCTTGGATGGTTTTATGAGGGATCGAAGTTTCTTGCTGATACTGATCAGGGATGTCTTCCCTTCTTGGGATTTTACTCTTTTCTGTACTAGTTTCCTCCTTTTATTGTGTAGCTTGTCTATGGCAGGAGTCCACCAGACTGGTTTTCTTTTCTTGGAGGAGTGAGTCTTGGTTTTGCTTGGGATGGCATGATCCATGCATTCTTGTAGGTGCACGTAGAATGCATTAGTGAAGGATTTTGCAGCTTGGACAGTGTTATCCTTCAGCATGGGGGCTTTAAAACTTTCCACCTCGGTCTTAAGTTTGCTTCTGAAAAGTTTTTCACAGTGGTTTTTTTTGTCTGGGGGTGGGGGCGAAATGTGGATATCCAAAGTGATTTGTTTATGGTCAGATTTAACCAGCGAGGGGTTGACCTCTGGTGTGGAACACCGGTCGCCCATGTTGGTGATGATCAGGTCCAATATGTTGTCACCTCGGGTGGGTGTGTTGACCAGTTGAACCAGGGTGTTTGAGTTTATAAATTCTAGGATAATGTTGGGCAAGAGAGTTAGTACTTGAGTAGTTCTCCCAGTTAATGTTTGGGTAATTGAAATCACCTAATATTAGGGTATTTGGTAGGACCTTTATGTTTCCTAGTGTTTCCAGAAATGCAGAGTGGGGGTCCTGGGACATGGTGGGTGATCTGTAGCAAGCTACAATTTGAATTGCAGTTTTGCCCATTGTTAGTTGCACGTGGATGATCTCTGAAGCATCGTGCTGTGCCACTAACCTGGAGGTGTGGGTATCCTTGATGAATATGGATACGCCCCCGCCTTTTGTATTTTGGTTTGGGTTCTGTGGCTGAAATGTATGGTATGAGTTGTAGCCTGGTAGTGCTGGGGTACTCTCTGGAGCCTTAAACCTGGTTTCTCTTACTGCACATATATCGATTTTCTCCATACTGAAGAGTGCCTCGAGTGCGTGCATTTTGAGGTTCAGACTTCTGGCATTGAGTACCATTACCGTCAGTTTTTTGTTACTTGGGCTATTTACGGCGGTGGGTTTGTCTTTTGAGCCTTGCCTAAAAATGGCACTATGGGGGTGACAAGAGCCTTGGCCAGTATTCAAAAGACTAAGGGTGACAGGTGCAAGCCATCTCTAGCGAAGCAGTGTAGCTTGTCGTGCATGTTGTCTCAGGCGGACAGACACTGGATCCCCTTTGAATGACACCAGAAACTTAGCCAATTGTTGAAATTGAGAATTTTTTCTTTATACTGTGGTATCATTCTTGGTGAGGGCAGGATGCTACTAAGGGCCAGGGTCATACCGGCCTGGGCTACGTGATCAGAGAGCTCTTCCATGTCTCTTTTCATGTAGTCCAGAGAGGTACGGCTCAGGTCATTCACACCAACGTGGACAATGACAGAGTCATAGTTGTACTTGTTCTGTAGTGATCTGAGTGCTTGTGTTATGTGGCGGATCCTGGCATCCGACAGGCAGCTAACAGTAATCTTCTCCTTATTCAGCTTAGTGAGTGGGACGTCAGTGTGCCTGACTATAGAGTCACCTATTACTACTATATTGGGTATGTTATTTTGCCTTAAGGGCTGTGATCACATGGCACACTGGTTTTGTGAAGTATGTGTTTCATGGTTTGTGTTGGGAGGTGGAGGTTGCTTGGATGTTTGCTTTGGAGGTCTCTGTTGGTTTTACAGATTTTTATTTAGTGCCTCTGAGTATGTTTTCATGTATTTATGTGTGTTTTTTTCCAGTGCTGCTTTAATGGGTTTATGTGAGACTGGAGGTGTGATGCAAGTATTTCCGTTCTACTCTTGACTGTCTGATCCAGTCTTGGGATGAGAGAGCTTAGCTTCCAGTTTGGCCGTATAATTGCATCTCTCACATGTATTAGTGTTTGGTGGTAGGAGGAGGGGGTTGTCTGTGTACATGAGGCAGTTGTAACATTGCCTCAAAATGCCCAGATTCACAAGTTGGACTGGAGAGTACACCTGACACTGCCCTGTGGACATGCCTGGATAGGTACAGTGAACTGTTTTACTGGATGGCTGGTAAGTTCGAATAGAGAGCCTTGTTCTTCTGTACCGTACAGGAGGGTCTATTGCTAGGGTTTATAAGTGCTTGCTATAAGTTTTGAGGAAGTGCCAGCCTGAGAAAAAAAGTGGCTTGAGTGCTTAAGTTGGAAGTTTAAATAGTTCCAAGGGAAAAATTGAAGAGGAGACTTTGTGGAGCTGGGAATAGTTTTACCCTAGCTAACTGGTGCTGCCCGACACGCAAAACTGGGCAAATACGGTATGAAAGAGATAGAAATTATCCCAAAATGGCCAATAAACTACTAATTTCTGGGCTGAAACCACTCCTCCAGGGATAGACAGGCTGCTCAAAGCTCCCCTCTCTCACAGGTGAACAGAGAACTTCCTTCTATCCAAGCAAGGTATGGGCAAACACAGATTTGTAACACAGCCCTGAAATCAGCACTCACCTGAAAACTGGACTATACTAGCTTAGAAAGGCGGGAAACAAGCATATATATATATATATATATGTGTGTATATATATATATATATATATATATATATATATATATATATATATATATATATATATATATATATATATATATATATATTTTATTATTATTATTTTTTTTAAGAAAATAAAGCAGATACACTCAAAAAACACTTTAAATGCACAGAAAAGTATACTTATTGTTATGTATCGCAGATCAGAGTTGTAGACAATGCCCCTTGTAATAAAGTAGGAAGAAACACAAATACAGTAAAAGCAGATGAATAAAGTACAATAGATAATGAACAAACTGATTTAAACAAGTTACCCAATTATCCAGAAAAAGGCTCAAAACTGAGCCCTGTTCCAGCAGTCTTCAATCAGATAAGTTTTAACTGCACATGTTCCTAATTTGTGATTACTCGAGTTAGGTGGCAAATGTCTTAGAAAACCATGGACATCTTAAAGTAAAGAAAAAAATATTACAATTTAATATGAAACACTTAAAAATGATGTAAACTTAGTGAGGCTCATTGAAAAAATATTTATTTTGCTGATATCATGGGCTATCATTTGTAAGTAGGAAATCATTATAGCATCAGTGGGTTGTGATCACTAATAAAATCATTAGTCTGTTGTCATGTAGTGATTTAGCATATGTAAGTGCTTTAATTGTGAAGCAATAAAGTAGTAAGGATGTGTTGGATGAACATACATATGTCCTTACTTGAAGATTTCTGGATATCACTGAAGAATCAAAAATGAGAGTACGTGAAAATGATAGGGGCTAAGAGAAGAAATCTGTAAAAAAAGTGATTGCTGTACTGCAGTGAATGATGCTGTAGACATTAATAGCACAACTTCACTTTGTTAGAGGGAAAGTTTGCATATGTAAATAATTATCTAGTTTGTGTTAACTTTGTTATTGAAGGATGAAAGCACACAAGGTCATTGTCGAGCTGCCTGACTGATGATTATATCAAAAGTTTTTGTTTATAACAAAGGCTTTTTTTCTTGTGCAGTAATACTGTAAAGTCAGGCATCAAGGCAGAGAAAAGAAAACTTCATCTGTGAAGAAAATTGCATCGTCATGGAAGCCCTTAGCACATATGGGAATTCTGTGTTTGGCAAAGAGGGCCAAAGCGAGCCGAGATTATAAAAACCTGGGAATCTTGTTATCCTTGACATTTATGCAGCGGGTGGCAGAAACCAAACATTAACACAGTACAAGAAGAGGGCAAATGACATGGTAGGGCATTCTAGGTGGCAGAAACCAAACATTAACACAGTAAAAGAAGACGGCAAATGAAAAGGTAGGGCATTCTAGGTGGCAGAAACCAAACATTAACACAGTACAAGAAGAGGGCAAATGACAAGGTAGGCCATTCTAGGTGGCAGAAACCAAACATTAACACAGTACAAGAAGAGGGCAAATGACAAGGTAGGGCATTCTAGGTGGCAGAAACCAAACATTAACACAGTACAAGAAGAGGGCAAATGACAAGGTAGGGCATTCTAGGTGGCAGAAACCAAACATTAACACAGTAACAAATGAAAAGGTAGGGCATTCTAGGTGGCAGAAACCAAACATTAACACAGTACAAGAAGAGGGCAAATGACAAGGTAGGCCATTCTAGGTGGCAGAAACCAAACATTAACACAGTACAAGAAGAGGGCAAATGACAAGGTAGGGCATTCTAGGTGGCAGAAACCAAACATTAACACTGTACAAGAAGAGGGCAAATGACATGGTACGGCATTCTAGGTGGCAGAAACCAAACATTAACACAGTACAAGAAGAGGGCAAATGACATGGTAGGGCATTCTAGGTGGCAGAAACCAAACAACACAGTACAAGAAGAGGGCAAATGACATGGTAGGGCATTCTAAGTGGCAGAAACCAAACACTAACACAGTACAAGAAGAGGGCAAATGACATGGAAGGGCATTCTAGGTGGCAGAAACCAAACAATAGCACAGTACAGAAAGAGGGCAAATGACAAGGTAGGGCATTCTAGGTGGCAGAAACCAAACTAACACAGTACAAGAAGAGGGCAAATGACAAGGTAGGGCATTCTAGGTGGCAGAAACCAAACATTAACACAGTACATGAAGAGGGAAAATGACAAGGTAGGGCATTCTAGGTGGCAGAAACCAACCATTAACACAGTACAAAAAGAGGGCAAATGACAAGGTAGGGCATTCTAGGTGGCAGAAACCAAACATTAACACAGTACAAGCAGAGGGCAAATTACAAGGTAGGGCATTCTAGGTGGCAGAAACCAAACATTAACACAGTACAGGAAGAGGGCAAATGACATGGTAGGGCATTCTAGGTGGCAGAAACCAAACATTAACGCAGTACAAGAAGAGGGCAAATGACAAGGTAGGGCATTCTAGGTGGCGGAAACCAAACATGAACACAGTACAAGAAGAGGGCAAATGACATGGAAGGGCATTCTAGGTGGCAGAAACCAAACATTAACACAGTACAAGAAGAGGGCAAATGACAAGGTAGGGCATTCTAGGTGGCAGAAACCAAACATTAACACAGTACAAGAAGAGGGCAAATGACATGGAAGGGCATTCTAGGTGGCAGAAACCAAACATTAACACAGTACAAGAAGAGGGCAAATGACATGGAAGGGCATTCTAGGTGGCAGAAACCAAACATTAACACAGTACAAGAAGAGGGCAAATGACAAGGTAGGGCATTCTAGGTGGCAGAAACCAAACATTAACACAGTACAAGAAGAGGGCAAATGACAAGGTAGGGCATTCTAGGTGGCAGAAACCAAACATTAACACAGTACAAGAAGAGGGCAAATGACAAGGTAGGGCATTCTAGGTGGCAGAAACCAATCATTAACACAGTACAAGAAGAGGGCAAATGACATGGAAGGGCATTCTAGGTGGCAGAAACCAAACATTAACACAGTACAAGAAGAGGGCAAATGACAAGGTAGGGCATTCTAGGTGGCAGAAACCAAACATTAACACAGTACAAGAAGAGGGCAAATGACAAGGTAGGGCATTCTAGGTGGCAGAAACCAAACATTAACACAGTACAAGAAGAGGGCAAATGACATGGAAGGGCATTCTAGGTGGCAGAAACCAAACATTAACACAGTACAAGAAGAGGGCAAATGACATGGAAGGGCATTCTAGGTGGCAGAAACCAAACATTAACACAGTACAAGAAGAGGGCAAATGACATGGTAGGGCATTTTAGGTGGCAGAAACCAAACATTAACACAGTACAAGAAGAGGGCAAATGACAAGGTAGGGCATTCTAGGTGGCAGAAACCAAACATTAACACAGTACAAGAAGAGGGCAAATGACATGGAAGGGCATTCTAGGTGGCAGAAACCAAACATTAACACAGTACAAGAAGAGGGCAAATGACATGGAAGGGCATTCTAGGTGGCAGAAACCAAACATTAACAGTACAAGAAGATGGCAAATGACATGGAAGGGCATTCTAGGTGGCAGAAACCAAACATTAACACAGTACAAGAAGAGGGCAAATGACATGGAAGGGCATTCTAGGTGGCAGAAACCAAACATTAACACAGTACAAGAAGAGGGCAAATGACATGGTAGGGCATTCTAGGACCACGTTGTGACTGAATGCAATTGTCCATACCAGTGCTGGGGGCCTCTGTCTATTATCCCATTAACACTAGATGAATAATACCTCTTCTCCATCTGCAGTGATGACTATGACACAGAAGATGAGGGCTCTGAAAGAATGAGAGGTGGTGTGAACACTGGCTGTTGCAAACATCTGCAGCAGCAACACTCATCTGTTCAGGAAGGTTGGTTTAAAAACAGTAGCATATATTAGTACAGAACTGAATGCCGACAAGAAATGATTACATTATTAACATGATAATTGTTAACAATTGATGAACCTTATACATCTGCACAAAATGACAATGAAGGCTATATACATGGTAAATCGCCACAATGCCTTCTTAGTAAGCATACAGTACAGTAGTATATACCATTTCTTTATTACTAATGTCTTCAAATCAGATTTCATAGGGTCAGTGGCAGAAACATACAGTTCCACTATACCAATAAATTGGGAGGGAATCAGAACCTGAGCAGCTGTTGAAGAAGAAGACGAAGATGATGATGATAATATAGTTTTATTTATGAGGTAGCCTGAGGAAAGTGTCACACAGTTCCCAAGTTTAATGGGAGGATCACATATCACAAACCCAGCAACATGTTAATAACTCTGCAAGAAGTGACAGTACATTATAAACTCAAGAACATGTTGATATTACACTTACACTTGTACAGAAGGAAAGCCCATTCGCCTCTACACCAGTCTCTCCAAGCCTTTCAGGATGATTGCAGACATTCAAAGGTAGCAGTGCCCACAGTGACACCTTTACAATGGGATGCCAGGAGCAGGAAATTGTTACAGCTACCCCCAGGAAACATGTAAAGCACTGGCTGCCCAGCAACAAATATGCCATGACATCTTTAGGGCTCAGAGTACAGCCACAGAGATTTAGCTGGAAATGGTCAGTCCTCAAGGGTATACATGAGGATTTCCATCATGGAAATGGTACAGAGTAAGGATGGTGGCATGATCACAATGATGTGTAGTATGGTGATACATCACACTACAATTAATTGTGAAGTATAGTGGCACACCAAGCCTCCATTCATACACTAGATTGTACTTACCAGACTCTTACAGGAGTCAGTCTTTGAAAGGGAAGGGGATGGGGTACTATCTGGACACTTGGAAGAAGATCATATGAGGTCAAGTGTTCTCAAGAAAGTGTTGTAATTAGTCAGGTGACAAAGCACAACAGATTTTATGCAGTCTACATCAGTATTCACCTACCCCTAGCAGTACCTCTACTTTGAGGTCCCAATCACATTCCTGTAGCACTGTCAGATCAGTTTCTGCAGGATCAGCTGCATCAAGTTGGTCATGACATCGGACCAACTTACCATCCAGCTCTCATGAAAACCTCACTTTAAAATCACTTCAACTATCACCTATACTGTCTTTAGGAGATGTGTATCACTCATTTAACCATGACCTACTGTGATTTAAGTGTGACATTTCCTATACTTACAATTTCACCTTCATAAACACAGGTCAGTTTTTAATTTGACAGGAAATAAGTTCTTAAAAAAGGGTCTATATTAGAACACCGAACATTCAAAATTTCGAGTGTTCTAATATTGAACCCTATTAATCGAAAAATTAAAACATCGAACATACAGAACAGCAAATTGCTGTTCCAAAACACATACGCACAACACAAGCACACCAAACAAACAGCAATCCACGCACATACACCTAAACTCTTACACATAACCCTACACTAAAACTATACATACACCACTAACTATCCACCTACCTTAACCCAAACCCTAACCCTAAGGTCCGTCACTATCACACAGTCACCTCACCCACGCCCTAACCCTAACTCATTTACCCCGCCCTAACTCTCATGTCCACACAATCGCACACTTACCTGAACCCAACCCGTAACTTTCCACCACAACGCTGAAAATACTGAAGCAGAAGAAATGGACAACCAACTTATTTCCCTAGGAAAAAATTTGGTTTTCTGTTTCTTCGATATTTTCAGCATTTGCTGAAAACGGGTCGTTATTAAACACTTGATATTTTGAAAGTTCGGTGTTCTAATAAAGACCCTTAAAAAGGGGTGCTTAGGACACATTCCAACTGTAGGCATTTCATTCATGTAATGGTGCTGCTTAAAACCTCAGCGATTTGTGGAAAGAAGTCTGTAGGACATAACACAAGATTGCAACCATTAACACCAGTGCTCTATGCACTACCATGCTTACCACTGGCAGTTACCCACAGCTCCAAAGTAGAAATATACGTCTTCGTGGAAACACAGTAATGAGAAAATTACAGATTAAAATTAGTATCCTGCCATGTAAATAAACACTGTTGCAACTTCACCCTCACCACTGTACAAATGATGATATTTTCTGTCTCTGAAGTCACAAATTATTGTGGATGACAAAAAAAATAATCTGATGTGCAGTACCTTAATAGTTAGCATACTTTAAACCGAGAAAACATTGCATAATAAAAAACAATATGATACGTTAAGTCATGTTAAGTACTGAATTAACTCTCTTCCCTAATTGCACCACTTGAGGACATTCAGTGCATCATATGCTTGGGTAAAACAACTCAGCTGAATATTTTTATTTATTTATCTATTTCAGTTTGTTAACTGGGAAAGCCCATTGGGCTAAGGTAGCCCATTTTCAATGGAGGTCCGAGGAGAAAAGTTCCAGACAAGAAGACAATATACAATGTATTAGTACAGCATATTAGAACAACAGTTTAACATTCAATATGCAGCAAGACAAGATTTTACATATCTTGAAATGTATGAGTGGGGTCAATCACATAAGATATTTACAAAAACAGTAAATTCATGTTCATTGAAATACAATACATCTATTTAGGCAAAGGAATTTTAGAGAGATGAATTGAAGCTGTGGCAGAGATTTGAGTAGAATAGAATAGGGATAGGTGTCAGGAATCAGGTAGGATGGGTACAGGAGCACTCCCAGAGGGGGGATAGGTGAGAGTGGAGTAGGGTTTTAAAGGATGGTAGGTTTGGGGTGGTTCTAATGTGAGGGGGAAGAGAGTTCCATAATTTGGCAAGGGATAATAATAGTAGAAGTTGCCCTGGTGCGCGCAAAGGCTTATAAAGTTCTAAGAGGTTCTGATTTGTGGATCTAAGTGTTCTATGTGGCTGGTGAAGTTTTAGGGAAGAGGAGAGTGATGGACAGTTAGAAGGTTTAAAAATCAGCTTGTGTGATGTAGTTAGTTGAATGAAATATAGGTAGCCTGAGAGTTCCAACCAATTTAGAGCATGTAGGTAGTTGCAATGGTGAGTGGAGTATTTGGATCCTGCGGCAATCTTTGAAATTTTGTTATAGCATGAGGAAAGTTTAGATTTTAGGGATGATTGGAGGTTAGAGAGTAGTGGAGCTCCATAAAAAAGGGAGGGTGGGAGGTAGGTGGTAGACAGGAGTTGTCTAGAAGACAGAGTATGGTAACATTCCAAGTTTTTGATGAGTCTTGTTAATATTGGTTTGTAGGTGGATGTCAAATTTTAGCTGGTCATCGATAAGGACACCCAGAAGTTTAGTATGGGGAACTATTTCAATAGGTGTTTTGTTTAGGCTAAGTATAGAGAAGGATGCTTTGTCAACAGAAATGTATCTAGAAGGGGTAAAGATCATTATTTTGGATTTGGAGACATTTAGGGCTAGATGATTGTCAAGCATCCAGTACTCAGTGGAGGAGAAGACCTCTTAAGTAAGGTTTATTAGTAAGGCAAGAGTTTTGGCTGAGCAGTTGATAGTGGAATCGTCTGCATATTGCACCAGTTTAGCATTGGAGATCTTTTGGTGGAAATCATTGATGAAAATGTTAAATAGTAAAGGACCCAAAATAGAGCCTTGGAGAAAATGTTAAATAGTAAAGGACCCAAAATAGAGCCTTGGAGTACACCTGTTGGGGTGTGAAGGAAAGAGGAAGTGCAGTAGTTCCATTTTACAGCTTGTTCCCTGGCTGAGAGATAGCTGGAGAACAATTTGATAGAAGAGGGGGAGAGATTAAGATGGGAGAGTTTAGAAAGTAGAAGTTCATCACAGACGGTGTTGAAAGCTTTGGATAAGTCAAGGAGGAGGATAGAAACTATGTTCCCAGAGTCACAAACAGAGTTAATGATTTCAAGGAATGAAAGAAGGGCAGTGGTAGTGCTATGTCCTGGTCTAAACCCATGTTGGGTAGGAGTTAGTAGTTGGTTGTCCAGTAGGTAGGGTAATAGCTGGAGGTGAATACACTATGCAAAGCAGTTAATTGTTATTATTCCTTATATGATGCCTTATGAAATCACTGAATAGGCATCAGTGAGAACTCAGACATGACTTTTACAAACAATAAAAGGAGTGACTGTTCTGAAAAAATATATTTTAAGGTGAGAAAGAATGTCAGATGAACAGTGACTGCAGAACATGCACCACACAGCATAACCCACAGATACCACTACATGTGGCAGTTATACTCTTTCAGCTTTTTATAAGAAGGGAAACGTTAACCTGAATGTCATATTCCATAGTTCCAGACTAGATGCTACCTCTTTACCTTCTCAGCCATATGCAAAAACCTGCCACATGTAGTCCCTTACTATTGCTGCTGACTGGTCATCATTAGTCACAGTGGGACTGGAACTGGGAGCTGCAGTGACAGCATGGGGCACTTTGTCACCAGACCAGTTCATGATCATGTTATCCAGAATGCAATATGCATTAAACATTCTGCATGTAGTAGCTGGGTCATAATGAAGGGCATCCCCAAACTCAACCAGGCACCTGAAATGGTAATTCAGGAGGCTGAACAGCCTCCCATTGATGATATAAGTCTGGGACAGACATGTATCATAGGTCACTTCTGCAGCTCCACTTGGATTTATCACTGGTGTCATGAGTAATGTCCCCAATGTTTATTCAGCATTAGCTGAAAGGCAGAAAAAATATATACATACACACACACACACACACACACACATATATATATATATATATATATATATATATATATATATATATATACATACACACACACACACACACACACACACACACACACACACACACACACACACACACACACACACACACAGAGAATAGGGTCGGGGAACAAAACAAATGAATAATGGTTCAGTATTCAGCAATACATTTTAACTGAATAACTTGTTAATTAACATAAAAAATAAACAAAAATATTTTCCACTTAATGACAATATGAGCATTAGATATCCTACTATGCAGGAAAAGGTGTTACAGTAAGCTAATGTTCCAGATATGGGAATCATGTGCACTGCCTGATTGCTGCCAGTGACATTGGTGAGGCACCACCAATGCATCACATACTATGTGGCAACTGATGGAATGGTTGCTCTTTCTATTGTGGTACCACCCCCCCCATGGATCAGAAGGGGCCATAATTGCAAAATTGGTGCAATCTATTGCACCAAATACCTCAGGGGAATGTGCCTCCCCATAAAAGGTACGCATAGTCCTGGCTTAGTCCTGAGGTGGCACTGGGAAATAGATGTATTCATCCCCACATGCTAGGAGTATAGTCATGATATGCTGCAGTGTCATCGAGGCAGATGCCTATGATATCCCCATTGTCCCAAGTCTATCTCTGGAAGGACTCCTTTGGCTAGTATAGTGACAACTATACATAACTTAGTTTCCACGGGGATAAGAAGTCTTTGCATTTGTCCTGTACCCCTGTGTGGGGGGGGGGAGGGGTCATACATATATACTCAATAAGACCCTCATAATGTTCCTTTTCACTCTGTAATTGTCAATTATCTCCCGATTATCAAAGTAAAAGTGAATTATCTTCTGCCTCTAACTCTGTCTTCTTGGCTGGTGAATGCTGCCAGGAACAAGGATGTTTGATTCAGCCACAGCAATGACTCACACCTAGAAATAGCGAGGATAGCAGCAAGTGACAGCATTTTTGTGGACTGCAAAGTAAATAACATAGATGAGACTCCTCTTTATATAACATATCTGGGGATGTCTTCCATGAGTGGGAAGATTCAGGTATGAATCACAAATAGGTGAGAGAATGCTTCATTAGCATATGCTTTGTGACATCATTCCTCATTTCCATGTCATTATGATTTCATTTGCTTATTCTCATTCACAGTCTTCATGCATTAGTGTAAGTGACCTCTATGAATCATGGCTTAGCTGTGCTCATTTCTGGACAGTGTACATATCCTTAACACAGTCATGTAATGACTATGAATACCACCCATAGTTTTGCAAGTCAATGTAGGAATAATTTAGGCCATTTTGGGTCAAAATGTCTTTTGATTTATGGGAGGAGCTGTGGTTTATGAAGGATGCTGTTATAACCTTGAGGTGACATGGAGCGTGCTATGACATGCTACAAAACTGTAGTTTGTGTTGTTTATAGGAATCTGGGTTAACCAAGACATTATTCTTCAGGAGGTGTCTGTGACATAATTTTGAACTATAGAATAAACCTGACAAGTCCTAATTATAATGAACATATATTTAAAATAGAAAAAAGAGAATGGCAGGTGCTCCACAACAATCGAAGCAAACCTCTGAATGTATAACAAATCAAACTCTTTATTGCACAAAGTAAGCACTTTCGCGTCTCCTAGAATGCTTCTTCAGACTTAAAAATAATAAAAACTCCAATTCCATTTAAATGTTGCATCACTTCCAAAGGGAACCAATAAAATACCAGTTAAAATACACTTGTTAAAACACTTAAAGTCACAGTTCTCTTGTATGACATCTATAATATTGCTCTAGATATATAGCAGCATATGTTAAAATTGTCTATATAAAGAGCAGATAAAAAACTTCTCCATCTAAAAAACTACTAATAATATTAAATAATGTATAGAAGCCTTGCTTAAAACATATACACTATGACATATATTCTCATTTTTCAAAATTTGAAGACACGGCATTTGGAAAACAAAATAATGTTAAAAAATATATAATATATGGTGAAATATACAATATATATACACATATTCATGACTCTCAAAATTAATGCTTTAAGGCTCGATCCAGTATGAATGGTTTCAATGAAATGCTATCATTTAGACCATGTCTTCTGTCCGCTTGTAACCTAACTATCCATTTCCCTTCTTCTTTCTCTGTATAATTACTTATATTACCTAACCTCTCTGTGGGATATATAGATTCTAAAACTAAGAACTTAAAACTATGTGTCGTATCTTTCTGAATAATGTGTTTAGCTATCGCGTTTCCTTCATTTTCTCTACTAATGGCATAAATATGTTCTCTTATTCTTTCTCTGAGTGTCCTATTTGTCTTCCCTACATAAAAACTACTACATTTCTGGCATATAGCCAGATAAACCACATTCCTGGACTTACAATCAGTATAGTGATTGAATTCATATTTAGTGTGTGTATCAGGATGTACAAAATAATTCGTATTAGCTATAAAACTACATTGGTTGCAATTATGACATGAGAAGGTTCCTTTCCTCGAGGAATGAAGTTCCTTCCTAGCATTATTCTCATAGCACAAAATCATTTTTAATGATTTACTATTCCTATAGCTAAAACTTGGACGTATTCCAACCATCTCCTTAATATGTTCATCCAGTAACAATATACCCCAGTTCTTCTTAATTATCTCTGTCACTGTATTGTTGTTATTGGTGTAAGGAATAACTAATCTTTTTACCTTCGAAGTATTAGTGACCCTTTGTTTTATATGTGTCTGGCTACCTCTCCTAATATAAGGTCGTCCTGATCTCTCACATTCAACTTCTTGTAATGCTTTAAGATTGCATGAATGATATCCTCTCTCTGTAAAATCCCTCTGTATGTCATTAATAGCTTTCTGATATGTCACCTCTTCACTCACTAAATTAGAAAATCTTAATGCTTGATTTTTTACAACATTTTTATGTACATGTGTCGGATGCATGCTGTTCTGATGTAGAAGGGCATTCCTTCTACAAGGTTTCCTATAAACTTCAGTACTAATTAAACCTTTGTCTTTCCTGAGTAATACGTCTAAAAATTCAATCACAATTTGAGACCTTTTACCTGTCAATGTAAGGAAGGTGGTCGTCCCATTGATATGGGAGATGAACTCATCCAATGTAGTGGAATCACCTCCCCAAATAAGGAAGACGTTGTCTACAAACCTTCTATAGTACTTAATATATTTTGTAAAATGTACATGATCGAAGACATAGGTGTGCTCCCAATATGCCAAAACCAAATTTGCATATGAATTGGCAGAGGGTGTGCCCATTGCTACTCCTGTAGTTTGTAGAAAATAATTCCCATTGAAAGTGAACACATTATTTTTAAGAACCAAATCCATTAACATGGTAATCCTAATGATCTGACTATTATTGAACCCTTTCTGTATTAAATACAATCTCAAAAAATCTAAACCAATATCATTTAGTATGCTGGTAAAAAGTGACGTCACATCTAGGGTGACCATAAAATCTGACATATTCAACCTTCCAGTGTAATTATAAGGTGCAAGAGTTTCAAGAAACTGTTGGGTGTCCCTTAGAGTTGAATCCGTGGACTCTACCAATGGTCTCAATTGTTTCTCTAGGTAAATAGATAGAGACTCGGTCAACCAGCCTCTTCCAGAGACAAAAGGTCTAAAGCGTGGATTCTCTAACGTTTTGTGTATCTTGGGGAGACACCTAAATGTGGGAATCAATGGTTTTTCAACTAGAAATTACTTATACAGATCGCAATCAATGATACTGCACATTAACATGTCATATAAGTCTTCATAAACATCTTTAATAAGCTTATCAAGTTGAGATATAGTTAAAGCTCTATAGGTAGCTGAGTCTGATAGCATAGCACTAATGCTAGTATGGTAATATTCGCGATCTAACAAGACCACAGCACCCCCTTTGTCTGCAGGTCTTATAACTATTAAATCATTATCCTGTAATTTCTTCAGACCTAGTTTTTCATCTCCATTTAAATTATAAAACTCTGGTTTCAAATTATGTTTATCTTGTTGAAAGGCTGTAAGTAAATCATTGGCACAAGCTCTCTCAAAGCTTTCTAATAATGGATGCAGGTTTGGTGTATATACTGACGGTTTCTTAAACACAAATTCTTGTCCATTATCAACTGTACTATCCCCATATTGCAAACCCAAAGTTGCATTCCTAGCAAAACATTTAATATCTATAATGAAATCGCTTACATCAACATTCTACGATGGAATAAACGGGAGTCCCTTATTTAAAACCGCTTTTTCAACTGATGTTAATACATACTTGGAGAGCTTAATTGTTAAGTCCTGTTTACTGGCTTCAGAGTCTTTTTTTAAAATTCATGCTGTTCCCCCGACAATTTCCGCTTCTTTCCTTTGTAGTATGGGCTCCATGGTTGTCGATTGATGGGTCAAAATTGTAGTGGAAAATGGAGTGAGGAAATGTCCTCAGATATCATCAGGGATGTTGGTTCGGCTGTGTGAACCTTTCTCCTTACTGCTGGCTCCTTCTGAAATGAAGTCTGTGGAGCCATGCACTCAATGTTCACATTTGAAGATGCAGCTCCTTCTTGCTGTCTCTCGCCTCCCATGGGCGGAAGTGATGTCATCTGTGCGAAACTAGAAGGGGTAATGGAACGCTCTACTGGTGCCTGTAACCCATTGTGTGGGGAAACTGTGTCTCTGGTCCAGGTGGATTCCCTTGGCCAAGAGAAGACGTTCCCCTTAGTGAAATCAAGACAGTCTCTCTCTAGCTTCCTCTTTTTAGCTAGCATCAGTCTATTGTCCAACAATACTAGGGAAGAGGTTAATTCATTAAAAAACTCTTCCCTATGAGTGTTTGTTACTAAGAGGCTTAATTCATGCTCCAAGTTACTAGCCTCTACGCTATCTAGAGCAATATTATAGACGTCATACAAGAGAACTGTGACTTTAAGTGTTTTAACAAGTGTATTTTAACTGGTATTTTATTGGTTCCCTTTGGAAGTGATGCAAAATTTAAATGGAATTGGAGTGTTTTATTATTTTTAAGTCTGAAGAAGCATTCTTGGAGACGCGAAAGCAATTACTTTGTGAAATAAAGAGTTTGATTTGTTATACATTCAGAGGTTTGCTTAGATTGTTGTGGAGTACCTGCCATTCTCTTTTTTCTATCTGGACTGCTTTTTGCTTGGAGGTACCTTACCCTGGTGGTGTTTCCCCTTTTTTTCTATACATTTAAAAGAATAATACTTCAATTATCCCTGCAGTTGTAGTTGGGAGGAAGAGTGTATAGGGCTAGTGGATAGGAAAATGTACAGGGAAAGCATGTGTGTCATCAACAGCTGAATGAATACAAGCATGCAAATGATGGTATATTTCTTAGCAGTAAGGGCAAAACTGGCATGCCATCCTTATGCATGTGTGCATCACACCATGAATAAAGTGTATAAAGCATTTCACAATTGGCACTGCAAGTTTTCATATCTAACTGCAAATGCTGCAATAGAAAACAAAGAGAAAAGGCTATAAACTGGGCTTACAATCTTAATATGGCCATGTAACATATACAAACAGATGACAGAGGCTGCCACCCCGACTCCATTTGCTGAAGTACAGCAGAACTAGAAAAAGCTACCAACTACAGTCCTACTCTGGCCATGGAAAAACTGCAGCACAGATGATGGCACATTGCAAATGAAACCTGATAATTAGAGAAAGCTGAGCTACTGGATGAAATATGGTTCCATGTAATTTCCTCTTACACCGTCAACAGTGGGTCTGCTATTATTTCATCAGAAAAGTAGGTCTGTCTTTCCTGGTGCACAATCCAACAGGATTGTGTGACATACCCAGTCTGTGGTATCAGTCACTGCACACAAATACATAGTAATGACTACATAACTTTCTAATTGGGTGATGCAGTGGTGCAGTGGTTAACATTGTCTCCTCACAACAAGAGGTTCTCCGGTTCGATTCTTGGCTGGGATACCTTCTTTGAGGTGTTTGCATGTTCTCCCTGCATTCATGTAGGTTCCCTCCAGGTACTCTGATTTCCTCCCATGTCCTAAATATATGTGTCTGGAGTCTTTCTCCTCAGGCCTCTGTTGAAAATAGGCTCTGTGCTAGTCAGACTTTCCTGGTCAACAAATGTTAAATAAAATAATTACAGACTTCTGTACAGTAGGGATGCCCAGTGTGTCATATCACTTAAGTTCTAACTCCTGAGTTAAGAACGCAGAAAAATTATTTAGGGAACAGACCACAGATTAGGGACACTTTTTTACAATTTTCTCACCCTTCACTCACAACTTTTCAAATATGACCATGTAACATCTACAAACAGATGACCGAGGCTGCCACCCCAACTCCATTTGCTGAAGTACAGCAGAACTAGAAAAAGCTACCAACTACAGTCCTAATCTGCCCATGGAAAAACTGCAGCACAGATGATGGCACAACTTACAGGTATGCAAATATAAATCTCTATAGACAAAAGTATATGTACATATGCATGCAAATATTGTTTAAACTGGATATATTAATGACCAAGTTCAATTTAAAATTGTTTAAGTACTTTTAACAAAGTACCATTAATAATATTTAAAATACATAATGTAGAATATGTAAAACAAAAAAATCAGTAAAATTGACAAAAAATTAAAACAACTAATGAAACCAGATGAAATCAAGATTAAGTGCAAAAAATACATCTGGCAAAGAGTTGCAAATGAAACCTGATAATTAGAGAAAGCTGAGCTACTGGATGAAATATGGTTCCATGTAATTTCCTCTTACACCGTCAACAGAGGGTCTGCTATTATTTCATCAGGAAAGTAGGTCTGTCTTTCCTGGTGCACAATCCAACAGGGTTGTGTGACATACCCAGTCTGTGGTATCAGTCACTGCACACAAATACATAGTAATGACTACATAACTTTCTAATTGGGTGATGCAGTGGTGTAGTGGTTAACATTGTCTCCTCACAGGAAGAGGTTTTCCGGTTCAATTCCTGGCTGGGGTGCCTTCTTTGAGGAGTTTGCATGTTCTCCCTGCATTCATGTAGGTTCCCTCCAGGTACTCTGATTTCCTCCCATGTCCTAAATATATATGTCTGGAGTCTTTCTCCCCGGGCCTCTGTTTAAAATAGGCTCTGTCCTAGTCAGATTTTCCTGGTCAACAAATGTTAAATAAAGTAATTACAGTCTTCTGTACAGTAGGAATGCCCAGTGTGTCATATCACTTAAGTTCTAACTCCTGAGTTAAGAACACAGAAAAATTATTTAGGGAAAAGGCCACAAATTAGGGACACTTTTTACAATTTTCTCACCCTTCACTAACAACTTTTCAAAGAAATTCTGAGTTTTAGGAGGGGCTGAGCAAAAGTTTGAGAAGAAAAAATAATGGGTTTCCCCAAGCATCTTTCGTACTTCATCTTTGGTACTGCAGGGCTTTTAAGACTTTTAACAAAGGCAATGAACAACTTTGTAGTTACAAAGCTCCAGAGAATGGGAATGTATACCATTTGTAATTACAGGGCTCCACAGAACGGGAATGTGTACCATGTGTTGTTAAAGTGCTCCACACAATGAGAATATGTCTTATGTTGTTACAGGAATTCACAAAGTGGCAATACACATCTTTGTAGTTACTGCTTTCCACACAATGAGAACACCCACCTTTGTAGTTACAGGATGAGAACACACAACTTTGTAGCTACAGGGATCCACACACTGGCAATACACATGATTGTAGTTACTGGTTTCCACACAATGAGAACACACAACTTTGTAGCTACAGGGATCCACACAGTGGCAATACACATCTTTGTAGTTACTGGGCTCCACACAATGAGAATATGCATGGGCACCTTTTGTAGCTACAGGGATCCATGCAGTGAGAATACATATATTTGTAGTTACAGACATACACTCAGTGAGCATAAAAACCTTTGTAATTACTAGGTTCCACATAATGATAGTACACACCTTTTGTAGCTATAGGAATCCACAGAGTGTAAATGCACACCTTCGTAGTTACTGGACTCTTCACAATGAGAATATGTACATTTTGTAGCTACAGGGATCCAAATAGTAGGAATACACATCTTTGTAGTTGCAAGGCTCCACACAGTTTGCAGTTACATGGTTCCACTCAAGGAAGATAAACAGCTTTGTAGTTACAGGGTACCACACAATGGGAATATATACACTTTCTCTAGCTACATGGTACCACATAATGGGAATACAGCATTTGTACTTACAGGGCTCCACATAATGGCAGTACGCACTTTTGTGGTTAGGAGAATCTCACCTCCTTAATCCAAATAAATAAAACTAATGCTATTCACCTCAAAGCAGTTCTGTGATCAAAGACTGTAATTTAATCCTCTCCAATAATAGTACTACACTAAGAATAGTGCAGCAAATTAAAATCTACTGGAAGTCATAACTAAAATGTATGTGAACCTTAAATAACACATGCAATTAAACTTTAAGTAAATTAACTATTAAAATACACAACAGAAGCTTGGTTTATTATAATAGCATAACTGATTCATCAACCTGCTTACTCCCATCTCAACTTTATGCTTTCCCCACCCTAAATAACCTTCATAGCATTGAAAACATGAAACTAGACAGCTGTTATAACAAAAATACTGGATTTGTAGCCAATATTCCAACGAAAAGTCACCATTGCACAGCATTAAAACATGTGAGCTCTCTTGAGCTTCCACAGTACCTAAGCATCTCACAAATTCTTACAGCCCAAAACCTAATTATATGAACAGGGAAACTGCCCAACACTACAAAGCATAGTAAAGTATTACTCATTGATCAGGGAACTACAATCTTAGTGTAAATTACTATTCACTAAGGCATGTCTAATCACTGCTGGGGAGTCACTACTCCACCGATGTCTGCAGCTTTGGATCTCCCTGTCACATCACTTGAAACAAACCAACAAGCCAAATACTTTCAAAAATTAGCAGAAACAATGCCTAAACAACTCCTTGCTATTTTCTTGCTTAACACCTAAGGCCATGAAAGCAAGCACAAAACCCCTATGTACATTGGACATAATTATCTCAGTAAACCAAAATGCTGTTACTATCCTTCTGAATTTCAGCCTACAAACCATCATTTTCTTTGCGATATTCCCACTAACAGTACTTTTCTCTCTTGAAAATTATATAACTACCTCCCTCTCCATCCTTCTCACACCCATACTAACCACTTTAATTTTTTGTACCTAATCTCAACCAGTCTTGGCACGAAAATTGTAGATTCTCATCTCACTAATGGATAATTAATCAACTGCAAATGCTGGTCATCCATATAAAATCAGTGTAGGACAATATGCTTTAATGAAACTTTAAGAAAATGTATATTACAATATTTCAAGTTTTTATGTATACCTTATGTCACTGTACCGCATTTCTAGTCCTGTAAGACATGCAATTCTATTGTTTATGTGCATACAACATCAAATTCTACTATTTATTTGTTTCTTTAATATTATTGTTACAACTTTTCTATGTGATGCTTTTCTCCCGGGCCTCCACTGAAAAGGAGACTTTTTTTGACCAGTCAGATTATACGAGTCAACAAATAGAAATAAATAGAAATACATGTACACATATTATATTAGTTAGCATTGTGGCCATTTTTAAGTAACCTTGTAGAAGTCCTGGAAGGCAAAGTTTTATTTATTTATTTATTTATCATTTGTTTACCGGAAATGTCCGACTGGGACAGAGCCCATTTTAAGCGGAGGGCCCGGGAAAAAAGCATCACCTTAAAAAGTTGTAACTATAATATCAAAGAAACAAATACTTGAATTTCATGTTGTATGCACATAAACAATAGACTTGCATGCCTTACTGGACGAGAAATGCAGTACAAAAAAAAAACACATAAGTACGTACAGGTTATACATCATAGACTGTCCAAATGTTCCCACTCAAACTGTAATTACATATAATTATAAAGTAGAAAAAATCAATGAGGAAGATGCATATGGGTGCATTCAGTTATGCAACATGACACATACAAAGTTCCCATGCATAAATCTGTTTATGTACAATTATACATAAGAACATTCAAAGCTACTACTGACGTATGATATAATACACATTTGCTGGTTGCTGCTGCATTACAGGTGACAGTATTGGCTATTTCAAATCATATTATATACCTTTAACTAGTTTGCTTATGTAGAAAGGGCTAGTTTGATTGTACAGTAACAATGCTGGTTGTTAGTGGTGGGAGGTAGAGTTAATCTCGGCTAGTGCATGTGCACATCCATTTATTTGTGAGGCAGATCCTAAGTTGTTTTTTAAATTGAGATAGGTTGGTCACAGTTATGATTGACTGTGGAATACTATTCCAAATTTTAGCAATGTAGTTTGAATATAGAGAGTCATCTTCTGCATTGTTAGATTTGGATACTTGCAGTAAGGATTTATTATCGGATCTGAGGACTCGAGTGTTGGACTGGGTAGAAGCAATTGGTGAAGAGCAGAAGTCTTTTCTTGTTGGTGAATTAGTCTATGGGCCATAATAAGTTGTTTATAGGATAGGTAATAGGGTAGTTCTAGCCATTTCAGTTGTTGTATGGTAGAGCAGTGGTGATACCTGTGTGGGGAATTGGTGATGAATTTAGCAATTTTATTATATCAGGCTTTTAGTTTGGCCATGTTAGTTTTTCTTAGATTTATTCAAATGGGGGTGGGATAAAGTAGGATGAAAAGTAGGTGAGGCCTGCCTATTGCCTGGCTTGTGCTATCAGTGAGAAATGACTTACATCTATTTACTGCACCTAGTTTTGTGCATTTTCTAGATTGACTGAGATAGATGTATGTTAAATTTCAACTCATTGTCTATTAGCACACCTAATAGTTTTCTTTGGTCTATGGTTCATAGGTTCATAGGTGCGCACTAGGCTAATGGCCCTGGAGCCTTTTCAAGCCTAGCCCATAGGATTACCCTGACATCATGCCACCTGACCTTAGTTTCCAGTCCCTCTGTCAAGTAGATCCACTGGAGTGATCCCCGGGGTGAATTTTTATTTCCCATCCACTCATCAAGATTTCTCTTGAAGAGGGCCAGTGAGGTGCTCTGCTTGACATGTATGGGAAGTCTATTCCATAGCATGGGCAGTCTCTGGGTTATGAACCTGTCCCTCCAGCATGTTCTGTTGATTGTGATAATGAGGTTGAGGTCTCTGGAGCTTGTGATGCTGAGGGATTGGGATTTCTTTAGCTGTAGCATTTCTAACAGAGTTGGGTCAGACATGGCTTTGTTATTATGATTTTATTCAAAGAGTACAGTTGGAATGGAGTAGTGAGGTCAAGTGGTTTCCTGGGATGAAACAGCATGAGTTTTGCTTTGGATGTGTTCAGGATTAATTGTGAGTCTGATAACCAGGCTTTGTTTGATAGGAATGACTGTTTTGTCTGCATTCTGAGTTGATTTAGGGTAGGTGCAGCACAGATGACAGTAGAGTCATTGGCGTATTGTACAATGGAGGCTGAAGGAATTGCTATATGAAGCCTGTTGGTGAATATATTGAAAAGTAGGGAGCCTAAGAATGATCCTTGGGGAACCCCATAGTTACTTGTAAAAGGGAAGAAAGATCATGTTGCTATTTGATAGCTTGCCGACAGTTAGGTAGCTGTGGAACCATGCTAAGGAAGCATGGCTGAGTTTTAGACTGGAAAGTTTTGTTAAGTAGTTTCTGATGAGAGACCATATTAAATGCTTTGGAAAGGTCCAAGAAAATGGTGGATACTAGACTGTCATTGTTTCTATGTTGGCTGATGGAATTGGTGAAGCTGAGCATGGCAGTTGTGGTACTATGATTTGGTCGAAATCCGTGTTGTGTGCTAGACAGCAGGTTATTAAATAGAAGGTAGTTGAAAAGTTGCATATGAATACAGTTTTCTAATATTTTAGAAAGGGGTGATAAGATAGCTAAGGGGTTTATAATTTGAGAATTCAGTGGAGGTATCACCAATGGGATTATATGACAGTTTTCACATTTTTGGAATGTATTGTTCAGATATAGACCAGTTGATGACAATGGAAACGAGGCAGGAAATGTCATCTGCTGCTAGTTTTAGGAATTCTGAGGGCAGATTGTTGGCTCCAAGGGTTGCAGGCTTTAATTTAGTGAGTAGTTTTTAATGGTTAGAGTTTGGATGGGATCAAAGGAGAAGGAGTTTGTTACATTGAAGGCTTGGGTTCAGATAGTAGGGGAATCCTTACACTGATTTTTGATAATTTCTTGTATTATGTTTGTGAAACAAAGAGTTCAATTATATGGCTATATTATCATTATTGTTAGTAGACAATGAAGTAGGGGTGGAGTACTTTGTTTATGGAAAACCAGAATTTTGTAGGGTTGTATAGATGTTTTTTGTTGTGTATTAGCATAGTAAAGATTTTTATTTATTTTAACATGGGACTTTGTCTTATTTTGAAGTTGTCTGTAGTGTTCTAGGCTGCCCTGAGTTTTGTTGGTGTGATAGAGTGTCCAGTTTGAGTAAGGATTTGGTTTATTTTGTAACCAATGGGCTAGACTGGATTTCACTATAGTAGTTCTGCATGGTACAAGGTTATTTAATATGTCTAGGAAAGTGGCATTAAAATGGTTCACAGCAGTATCAAGGGGAAGACTTTTGAGAGGGGTCCAGTCACAGTTATATAAGGTTATGTTAAAGTTTTCAGCAATAGGTAGTATAGGTAGTATTTCTATGGGGGTGGACATGATGTCTAAGTATGCTGGGAGATGATCACTAATGGTATCAGAAAGGTAAACTGATTGGTAGGCTAGGGTAGGTTTATTAGTTAGAATCCAATCCAGAATTGGATTTCTTTTGGTTACTTTGTCTACTCTTGTTGGGGTTTGGATGACTTGGGTGACGCCATGTAGGTTGATATAGTCTGAGGGGTTATCAGAGTCACTGGAAAGTCAGTCAGTACTAAAGTCATCCATTATGATGGTTTCTTGCGGGAAAGTTTTTGATATCCAGTTTTGTATATACCTACTTAAAGTAACAGACTTAATTGTAGCAATGATAGGAACTATATATTTGTAAACTTTACTAATTGTTATGTCATTTCTTTATCTTCTAGATTGTATTATCAAATGCTTTGTTTATGTACACTTCATACGTTTCTGTTTACTATAACATTCTGTTAATTTATTATTTTTTGTATACTTTGTGTCTATGGAGCTTTTCTCCCCAGGACTCCATTGAAATGGGCTTTTTTGGCCCAGTGGACCATCCTGGCAAACAAACTGAAATAAAATAAAATAAATAAAAAAGTCTTCAATTAAGCTGGAATTGTTATGATTAGATGTTTGTTATGGTTTATTACTAGTTTGGTAAATAGTATCTCAATATTGAAATCAGGCAGACTTGGTTCAATAAGTTCTTCTTTTATGTTTTGTTTATATAGTAGGGCTACACCTCCTCTGAGCTTGTTTTTTTTTTTCTGTCGCATATATGTATATTGTAGCATGGGGAAGAATTTCATTATTGGTAGTATGTTTTAACCAGGCTTCTGTAAGGATTACAGATAGGCTGGCATGTAGTTCATGTATTTAAATCTCCTCTCCGGTCCAGCTGGTGAATCTGGGAATCTTGAGGCAATGTTATAACTGCCTCATGTACACAGACAACCCTCTCTTCCTCCCACATAACACAAATACTTGCGAGAGATGCAGCTATTTAGCCAAACTGGAGGCTGAGCTCTCTCAACTCAGGACTGGCAAGACCAGACAGGAGGAGAAGGCAACTACACACACCACAAAACCAGCCTCACATAATGCTACCACACCACTGAATCAAACACATAAACACACAAAGACATACTCAGAGGCTCTGAGTAAAAATTTACCTAAACAGCAGAGGCCTCCAAAGCAGACACCCAAACAACTGCTACCTCAAGACACCCCACAAGCAACACATAAACCACAAAAGCAGTGTGCAAAGCAGTCACAGCCCTTAAGGCCAAATACAACACCAAACATACTTGTCATAGGTGACAACATAGTCAGACACACTGACGTCCCACTCACCAGGCTGAACAAGGAGAGGGTCACAGTAAGCTGCCTATCGGGCGCTAGAATCCGCCACATAACACAAGCACTCGGGTCACTCCACGGCAAGTACAAATATGACACAGTCATTGTCCATGCTGGTGTGAACGACCTGAGACGTACCTCCCTGAACTACATGAAAAGAGATATAGAGGAGCTCTCTGATTATGTAGCCCAGGCAGGTATGACCCTGACCCTGAGCAGTATCCTTCCTTCACCAAGAATGATGCCACAATATAGAGACAATATGATCAGCTTTAACAATTGGCTTAATGTCTGGTGTCATTCAAAGGGGATCCAGTGTCTGTCTGCCTGGGATGACATGCTTGACAAGCCACGCTGCTTCACGAGGGATGGCTTGCACCTGTCACCCCTGGGATTCCGGATATTGGCTAAGGATCTTGCCACCCCCATAGTGCCTTTTTTAGGCAAGGCTCAAATTCTAAACCTACCACCCTAGAAAACAAAAATGGGAAGAAACTGAGGGTAATGCTGCTCAATGCCAGAAGTCTAAATCTCAAAATGCATGCACTCGAGGCCCTTCTCAGTATGGAGAACATCGATGTCTGTGCTGTAACTGAAACCTGTTTCAAGGCTCCTGAGAGCACCGCGGCACTATTAGGTTTTACCTCATATCATGCGTTCCAGCCCCAAAACCTGGACCACACCACAAAAGGAGGGGGTGTATCCATATTCATAAAGGATACCCACACCTCCACGTCGGTGGCAATGCACGAAGCTTCGGAAACCATCCAGGTGCAACTAACCATAGGCAAAACTGCTCTACAAATTGTAGCATGCTACAGGCCACCCTCTCAAACTCAGGAACCCCACACAGCCTTCCTGAAGACACTGGAGGGTATAAATGTATCTCCAAACACCATCATATTGGGTGACTTCAACTACCCGAATATAGACTGGGAACATTACTCAAGCCCTAACTTTCTAGCCCAACCGTTCCTGGAGTTCATAAATTCAAAAGCCATGGAACAGCTAGTCACTGTTCCCATGAGAGGAGAAAATATACTAGATCTCATTATCACAAACATGGGGACAAAATGCTCCACACCGGAAGTATATCCCTCATTGGTGAGATCTGATCATAAACTAATCTCACTGGAAATCCACATCCGCCCCCACCCCAAACAAAAAAGACCACAGTGAAGAACTTCTCTAAAGCAAACTTCACACTACTCAAGACTGGTGTGGTATCCTTTAAGGCACCTGAGCCAGTAGAAACCACAACCCAAGCTGCGGAAGCCCTTACAAATGCCTTCTATGAACACCTCCAGGACTGCATGGATCAGGCAATCCCAAATAAAACCAAGACTCTTTCCACAAAGGGCAAACGTCCAGTCTGGTGGACCCCAGCCATTAACAAACTTTACAATAAGAGGAGAAAGCTATTACATGATAGAACAAAATCCATAAAAGGGAAGTCACCCCTGATCATTATTAGTAAAAAAATACGAGCACTCATAAAATCAACTAAGGCCAATTTTGAGAGAAAAATTGCCAAGGATTCAAAGGACAATCATAAGGCCTTTTTCAGCTATGTTAGGAACCTGGGTGGAAACTCCCAGATATGCTCAGAATTAGTCCAAAATGATACAAAAATCACTGAACCCACAGACATTGCCAACATACTGGCAGACAGTTCAGTGCAAATTTCACCCCCCCCCCCTAAAGGAGAGATAACTATCCCAGCAGAGTGTAGCCTCCCAGACATCTCAAATGCGCAGGTGAAAGCTGCTCTCTCTAAAGCTAAAAACATAGCATCAATGGGACCGGATGGTGTCCCCGGCTGTGTGCTACACGAGCTAAATGAGGAATTAAACCCGCACATAAGGCAGCTGTTTAATCTCAGCCTTACCACAGGATACGTGCCCAAGGAGTGGCATACGGCAACTGTGGTCCCACTCCACAAAGGCGGTGCGGTGCCTCTACGGACCCTGGTAATTACCGCCCCATAAGCTTAACAAGTCTAGTCTGCAAAGCTATGGAGAGGATCATAATGGAGCTCATAAACAAAGATATAGGGGACTTGCAGAGATTGGACCCGACCCATTTCGGCTTCATCAAGGGAAGATCATGCCTTTTGAACTTGGTCGACTTCTTCGAAACAGTCACCAAGGCCATTGATGAGGGAAAGGCAGTCCATACAGCCTACCTTGACCTTGCGAAGGCTTTCGACACAATACCCCACTCGAGTATTGTAGAAAAACTTACCAGCTTAAATGTAAACCCATATGTCACAAGATGGGTTGCAAACTGGCTTAAGGACAGAACCCACAGGGTTAGACTTGCTGGTGCTATGTCAGACTCCAAGCCGGTCACAAGTGGTGTCCCACAGGGCTCGGTCCTTGGCCCCCTATTGTTCGGCATCTACTTCTCAGAAGTACAGGCCAACATGGGAGGACTTTGGCTGACAAAGTTTGCAGACGACTGCAAACTGGGCGCCATAGTGGAAAGTGCATCGGACACGGATATCCTTCAGAAGGGACTCACGGAAACAGATAGCTGG
The DNA here is from genome assembly GCF_019279795.1 of Protopterus annectens. Lineage (NCBI taxonomy): Eukaryota > Metazoa > Chordata > Ceratodontiformes > Protopteridae > Protopterus > Protopterus annectens. The sequence continues at coordinate 1,349,997,787 of NC_056744.1, forward strand.
TGCCAGAGCCATGGCCTGAAGTTAAACGCCACAAAATGTATAGTCATACCCTTCGGGAAAAACAAGGTAACCCCAAGCTACCATATAGGTGGCAATCCACTAAGCACAGAAGAGGTTATCAGGGACCTGGGGACCCAGGTTGAGTGTGGCCTTTCTTTTGACACTCACATTGCTAAAGTGGTTAGAAAGACCTTCTACATTGCCCACCTGATCATGAAGGGATTCACATCCAGATCTAGTGAGGTCATTGTTCCCCTGTACTCTTCACTTATCAGACCAATGATCGAGTACAATGCCCCATTCGAGATGTATCTCACCCGACATCTGCAGCAATTGGAGAGACCCCAAAAGTTCCTCACCAAAAGGATAAAGGGACTCCAAAATCTGTCATATGCTGCCAGATTGAAGAAACTCCAACTCTATTCAGTCGCATACCGTCTGCTCAGAGGTGACATGTGCCTGACATACAAGGCCATGTCCAACCCGGAATTAATGGACATGCTCCACCTCAAAAAATCCAAATCCACCAAAACCACTAGAGCAAGTGACTTAAACCTTAGCATGGCCATAAATAGGACGTGCTGGAGGGATAGATTTATCACTCAGAGACTCCCTGTGCTGTGGAATAAAATCCCGGTCCATGTGAGGCAGAGCACCTCGCTGGCTCTGTTCAAGAGAAATCTTGACCTGTGGATGGGAGATCGTAGGTTTACCCTGGGAATCATCTCTGTGTCACTGCTGGACAGAGGCACAACAAACTAATGGGCACAGTATTTTTTCATATAAGGGGTGGCGTAAGCCACAAAAATTTGGGCTAGGCTTATAAATGCCTTAGGGCAGATAGCCTAGTATAAACCTATGAACCTATGAACCTAATGGTCCTGCAATTCATATTAATGAGCAGTAAGTTAGAGCTTCTGGGAGTGGCTGCCATCCTAGTGTTAGGTGATGTAGTGGGGGGAGTGTTGCTCTTTTGTTGACCACATATAGGGCCTTGGTTTGGGTGTATAACACCAGAAAGCTTTAGCAGTGTGGAGAAATGTAACAAAGCTTTGGTGAGTTTAGATAGGATTTTGATGTGCATATGTGAGGTCTGAGATTTTGGAATAGGTTGGAGAAACTTGTTCATAAAGTAACCTATGTAGGTTGTGTTGTATAGGTTGGGAGCAACTGTAAGACTGCCGGGTGTTGGATGGTGGAGCTGTGAGGTTATATGTGTTGGGGAGTCGAAACTATTGTATAGCTGAATGTGGAAAGAGGTTAGGTAATAAGAGAATGCTAAAATTATAGTAATGAAAATGTTTGAGAGTATGTGTAGATGTTTACTGAACATTGTCATTGTTGAGGTGAGGAAGGTGTGATATAGACAGGGGTAGAGCAATTTTTGCAAAATACAACACTATACAATATCGTTGATAATCAAAGCAGGCGCAGGCAGGATGAGATGAGACGTGGGATGGCTGTAGAACTGTGCCAAGTAATGGAAATGCAATGTACATGGGAACCCCAACCTGAGGGTGGATGTACAGAGATGAAGACAACAGAGAATACAAATAGATGCAGTATAAAGGGCAGGAAATCTGCAAATAGCCATAGCAAATGGCACTGCATATTACATGTTTAGGTGTGAGCAAAGACACCAAAATCTGCACTGCAAATTGCATTGAAGACTATATGGGATACACAATTATATTTTCAAAACTGCTTAGGCTTGTTCTCCTAGTAATCCTTATATCTTCTCAGTGTAAATATTTATATCACTGTCTATGCTAGTGACACAGTACTGTTTACGCCTTTATCTTTGTATGAGATGTTATACTATGAATCTTGATATAAGTTATACATTCCAGGCTGAGCTGGAAAATGGCCAGCTGATACTAATGCACTGCCCTGCTTCTTGAATGAATGAATAGAATTATGTATTTATTTATTAACAAGATGATCAGATCCTGAATTGATGAATTAATTAAAAAGACTTGTGTATCATCTATACTTTTGAAAGATAGACAATTCTGATGATGTAGTGGGGTCACACTTCTGATCTCCTTTACTCAAGAACTCTGGATAAAGTAGAAATAATGGTGAACAAAAGACCAAAAAGAGATGATTTTTAAATATTACTCCAATTAACTTAAAAAGATATAGAAAAAAGATATTTTGCATCAGCATGCATTTTCTGAACTGTAATACCATAAAACTCGATCTGGCATCAATGACTTAACTGTAATCTTTAGTGATATATCAAAAAATTAAAAATTTTGCAAGGACAGAGCAAAAATATGAGACGTTGTGTAAAACTCTGAGCAGTTGTGAGGTATGAGAGAGATAAATTCCTGACATGGAACCAGGTAACGAGAGCTGGATTAGTAGAAGTGAACATCTGTTGCCAGGTCACCCATCCTGGGAGGAAGGAGAAGGCCATGGCTCACCACTTAGGTATTGTACCTGTGAGCACATGCGGCCATAATGTGTATGTAGGTAGCCAATGAGCAGGCTGAGCATGCTCCACATAGCAGGCAGCATAAATTGAAGCTTAGAGAGTTGCCACAAGGGAGAAGTTTGTTCCACTAGGAGGTTGGGGCCGGCCACTCCACAGGACGAACAAATTGGACTGTTTTTTTTATAAACCAAGTCTTGTCTTAGGAGAACAAATATGCTAGTTGGGCTATTCGTGGTGGAAAGAATGGACTGTAGTGCTCTTGCCTAGGCTGTAACAACCAGGTTGAATGAGTGCAGATAGAGGAGCCACTGAGACAGTCGTATGCAGGAGAAAATTCTTCTGACAATGGATTATTTCTAAGTTATCTGCTTACCTGGCATACTTAGGTGGAACGGATTATTCTGTACAGGATTCATTTCTGACTTTTCTACATAGAATTAACTTCTGACATTTCAGCATGTTATTCACTTCAGACTTTTCTGCGCAGTATTCACCCCTGACTTTGCCACACATTATTCACTTCTGAATTTTCTGCATGTTATTCACTTCGGACTTTTCTGCACAATATTCACTTCTGACTTTAATGCACATTATTCACTTCTGACTTTTCTGCATGTTATTCACTTTGGGCTTTTCTGCAGAATATTCACTTCTGACTTTAATGCACATTATTCACTTCTGACTTTTCTGCATGTTATTCACTTTGGGCTTTTCTGCATGTTATTCACTTCGGACTTTTCTGCACAATATTCACTTCTGACTTTAATGCACATTATTCACTTCTGACTTTTCTGCATGTTATTCACTTTGGGCTTTTCTGCATAGTATTCACTTCTGACTTTTCTGCATGTTATTCACTTCGGACTTTTCTGCACAATATTCACTTCTGACTTTAATGCACATTATTCACTTCTGACTTTTCTGCATGTTATTCACTTCGGGCTTTTCTGCACAATATTCACTTCTGACTTTAATGCACATTATTCACTTCGGACTTTTCTGCACAGTATTCACTTCTGACTTTAATGCACATTATTTACTTCTGACTTTTCTGCAGGTCTAATTATCTGAATGCTATTAGATTAAAAAACACCTGTGACAGGTATAGTTGTAGTTTGCTAGTCTGAGAATCTAGCTAAAGGTAAACTGCAGACAAAAGTATTGGAAATAACTGCAGACTGTGGGAGCTTCCCATCTATTTTGCAGAAGAATGTTTTCTGCTGTTTTGTCTGATTACTTTTTAGGTTCCTACAGTCTCTAAAGCTCCTCATAAAATGTGCCTTGTATTGCTGGAATACCATATGATGTAAAAATTACTTAATGGTTAAAAAAAGAAGCCTCAAAGGACAAGTTCTACTTTAACTTTTCTAATCTACTAGTGATAATATGCTGTAATGAGAAATGCCTGTACTAACATATATTTATAGACTCAGGAAGTGTAAGTCATATCTGTCAGTGTTTTAAATTCATTTTTTTTTGTTTGGGGAGAGGATTCATCAGCTTTATTATAATTCTTTCTGCTTTTTGTTTTGTGAAGTCAGTTTTCAGTTAGTAGGATAGTATGTTTTACTGTGGAATTGTTTTCTAAAATAATTATTTTAATGTTTTATTTTGCAGTTATTTTTTAATAACATCAGAAAAACTCAAGCTAGACTGAAGGAAACCAGAATCTTCTCAAAATGTTGCTATCTATATGTATATATCTATATATATTGAGAGAGAGAGAGAGAGAGAGAGATAGAAGGGCAATAGATAAACAGTGAGATAGCCTGAAGCAGTGCAGAATAGCAAAGTTTAAATACAGTAGCTACAGGAAGAATAAGAACACATTTATTAACCACTTGTATAAATAAAGTATATTGTAAAATTTGTGAAAGGTACTAGTGTCCTTATATAAATATTTTGATCACCTAATATAGAATGAAACAGTGTATCCTTGCTCGTGTATGGCCAATAAAGTTATAGGTTGCAGCTGTTATCTTAAAAGGTATGAGGTTCCATAATCACAAATCGGTTTCTTTTGCTGATGTAGCTTTTATGCACCTAAGTGTAAATCAGTGTAGATCAGCTGTATATGTCATATAATAAAGCTAAGATTGGCTGCACTTAGAAAAAATGTTTGTTAACTGGGGAGGAGCAGTGATCTACATGGCACCAATTCATTCCAGGCCCACTGTCTAAGCAACATGCTTTTGTACACTCAGTTAGCAACTGGAGGCTGTATGACTCAAACCAAAGCTTAGTACAGAACGTATGAATGTCATCTATAGTCTTAAACAACATAGGAGTGTTAGCTATACTCTAAAACCTTTTCAGCAACCTGTCAGTAAACATTTGCAACTTCAGGCTTCATGTGTCTTAAATAGAATGTTTATGAGAATGCTGATTGTGTACAATAAAGCATTATTAATGTTCTTCATCATTTAAAAGACAAGTAAATTAGATGCATTAGTATGATTTTACTGGCAATGCACGGCATGCCCCCTCCCCGCCCAGCAATCTGGGTCCCTTTTTCTGCCTTGCCCTCAGCCCTTCTTCTGCGCATTAACAACAACAACAACAAAAATTATGTCTTCTTTTAAACTGTAGCAAACTACTTGCTACAAATTTAGCAAACAGTCGCTGTGGTTTATACCTTTCCTGCATGGAGTGCTACTAAAATGTAGCAAACTGCTTGCTATGGTTTAGACTGCACTTGGACCACTGCTGCAGACAGTTTTGACTGCAAATGCAATACTGGCTTTTTTTAAGTCTGGTATTGCACTAGAGAATGTTTGAGATGATGGAAGGCTGATTGCACCCACTCAACACTTTGCACCTGAGGCCATTACAAAGACAACAACATTGCATAAGATTTCTTCAAAAAATGATTACTGTTATATGTTTAACTATTTTTATGCACTAAGTTTGCCATTAACACAAGATGAGTATAAATCAGACTATTTAACATCTTACATTGTCATTCAGTAAAAAGAGTAAGAATGACCACACCTGGTTCCATAGTATCATATCGAGTTGAGTGCTGCACTATTTTTAAGATTATAGCTCAGTTTTTTTTAAATGTGATATAGCAATCATTTGGGATTAACTTCCAATAATGAAAAATCAGAGCTAACAATGTAATAATAAAACTTCTTATCCAGAACCACAAAGTAGTTGGTATAGGAGTAGTGCCATAACAGCATACTAAAACCCAAAATATTTGTGACACTGACTTGATGATGTTTACTAAGCATGTCCTTCGTGAATGTACTACTGGGCATAACCATAAAAGATTACAGTAATGAGCCTTATTACCATTGCAACAGCCTCATGATATTTAAAGAGTTGGGTTGGGCTGCTAGCAATGAAACATTTTGGTAAAACGGAATACAGACAATGTCTGGACATTGGTTTTATTTCAGTCAAGCAATGTCTCCAGTAACTAGCTATAATCTTATCCCCACTTATTCTAACCTGTTTCATCTAAGATCATACATAATCACACCTGTAGTGGGGGGTGCTAATGTTTACTATTTACTTGAACAAAAATGTTTACTAATGCAGTTAACAGACCCTGTGGAGGGGGGGGGGGTCATTTCAGCAGCATACCACACATTGTATTTATCCAGAATATCTCTCTACCCCCCCCCCCCATACACACACACACAGCTGGATTCAGTTGAAGATATTGCCGCAATTTAAGGTTGGCTAGCCTGTATCATATCAGTCCTTAAAAGCAGCAAACAAAACAAATATTTTGTTAACCTTGTCCCAAATATCAACTGCATACACCAATACCAGCTGTAATCCATTCTTGCTACCAGAATGGATGCTCATTATACGTAATTAGTTGATGATTCAAGATTGAAGTGTGTGTACTGTGACCTCGTCTATGTACTGGGGTTTAGACTTATCTTGTTAACAGACCATTTTTCCATTTCCCCAAGATCCCAGATTTTGTAAGATGGTGCTCTAAAGTATCCCAACCTGCTTAGGCATAATTCAAAGGGAAACCAAATTGTAGAGGGTATGGCTCATGCTATATCAAAATAATGACCCAACAGTGTGGTACCATGCACTGATATATCAAGCAGCCCAAACCTTCCCATTACTTTATAGGTTCATAGGTTCATGGGTATGTACTAGGCTAATGACCCTGGATCCTTTACAAGCCTAGCTCATAGAATTGCCCTGGCATTGTGCCACCCAACGTTAGTTCCAGGTACATCTATCGAGCAGAGCCACTGGAATGATCCCCAGGGTGAACTTTCTATTTCCCATCCACTCATCAAGATTTCTCTTCAAAAGGGCCAGTGAGGTATTCTACTTGACATGTATGGGAAGTCGATTCCATAGCATGTGCAGTCTTTGTGTTATGAACCTGTCCCTCCAGCATTTTCTGTTGATTGTGGTAATGAGATTGAGGTCTCTGGAGTGTGTAGTGTGGAGGGATTGGGATTTCTTTAAATGCAGCATTTCTAACAGAGTTGGGTCAGACATGGCTTTGTAAGTCAAACAGAGATCACCTCATAGCAGATGATATGAGACAGAGAATAGCTGGAGTTTTTTGAGTCTGTAGGACATGTGTTTAAGACCTAGGATCCTCTTTGTAAGGTTTTTTGTGGCCTCCCCAATTGTTGCAGGTGTCTAGTGAGGTACATACCAAATGGGGCATTATACTCAATGATTGGTCTAATGAGGGAAGAGTAGAGAGAGATGATGACCTCTTTCTTTCTGCATGCAAAACCCTTGGTAATGAGATGTGCCACATAGAAGGACTTTCTGACCACAGTAGCAATGTGGTGGTCGAAGGAGTGGTTGCAGTCAACCTACGTCCTCAGACTTCTTATAACTCCTTCAGTGTTCAGTGGGCTCCCATCGATGTGGTAATTAGTGGGAACTGAGTTTTTCCCAAAGGAGATGATGATGCATTTTTTGGCATTAAGCTTGAGGCCATGGTTTTGACACCAGTTATTGGTCTCAGTGAGGCTTTCTTTAGGATGTCTGCATCACTTGAGGAGTTAGTAATGGCTCCCAGCTTGAAGCCATCTGTGAAATTGGTCCCTCCATGTTGGCCTGGACTTCAGAGAAGTAGATGCTAAATAGGAGAGGACCCAGGACCGATCCCTGTGGGACTCCACTCGTGACTGTTCTGCAGACTGACTTGGAGTTTGCTACTTTCACACTGTGGGTTCTATCTGTGAGCCAGTTTGCAACCCACATGGTGATATAGGGCTTGATGTGTAGAATGGTGAGAAAAACAAATCTGGGTATTGCTGTGGAGATTCTTGATATAACTATAGAAGGCTTTGTGGTTGTTTTTAGTGTCTGCCACAATTCTGATTTCATAGGTGGCTTTAGAGGATTTGATAAGGGATCTCAACTTTTTGTTGAGGTTAATAAGGGAGTTTTTGCAGTCTTGGGACTTCACCTTTTTCTGGAGCAGTTTCTTGCTTCTGTTGTAGAGTTTATCAATGGCAGAGGACCACCAGATCGGTTTCCTTTTTTTGGAGGAGAGTGTCTTGGTTCTACTGGGTATGACTACTTCCATGCATTTATGTACGTGTTTGTACAGTGCACTGGTGTATGATTTGGCAGTTCTGTATCTATTTCCCATTGGCATGGGTGCCATGAAGTTAGCCACCTCTGTTTTTAGTAGCCCAAAGTCAGCTTTGGAGATGTTTTTCATGGTGGTTACATTTGCGGGGGTGTATGGGTAAAATGTGGATTTCCATGCTGATTAGTTTTTGTCGGATCTAACCAGGGAGGAATTGACTATTGGTGTAGAGCAACGGTCGCCCATGTTAGTAATAACCAGTCAAGGATATTGCTTCCTCTAGTGGGGGTAAGAATGAGCTGGTCCAAGACATAGGAATTGATGTATTCCAGGAAGTGTTGGGCCAATGTGTTGGTGCATGAATAGTTTTCCCAGTTGACACAGGGGTAGTTGAAGTCACCTAGTATTAGGGTGTTGGGTTGGACCCTAATAGATTCTAAGGTGCTTAGGAACATGGAGTGAGAGTCTTGGGACATGGTTGGGGACGTATAGCAGGATACAACCTGAATCAACATCTTACCCAATGTTAGTTTTACCTGAAGTATCACAGATGCATTATGCTAGGCTATTAGTCTGGAAGTGTGCATATCCTTTATGAATCTGGAGACACCACCGCCTTTGGAGCTTTGGTCCATGCTCTGGGGCCGAAAGGTGTTAATTGAATTATAGCCTGGTAGTGCAGGGGTGCTTTCTGACACTTTAAACCAGGTCTCCATTGCAGCACAAATGTCGATGTTCTCCATTTTGAGGAGTGCTTCAAGTGAGTACATTTTGAGATTTAGACTTCTCAACTGAGCAGCATGACCCTCAGATTGCAATTATTTGTAGCTGTTATGGTGGTAACTTGGTCTTTGGATCACTACCTAAAAAAGGCACTATGGGTGTGGCAAGACCCTTAGCCAATTCCTGGAAACCCAGGGGTGACAGATGCATGCCATCTCTGTCAAAGCATTGAGGTCTGTCAGTCATGTCATCCCAAGCAGACAGATACTTGATCCCCTTAGAATGACACCAGAAACTTAGCCAATTGTTGTTGTACTGTGATATCATTCTAGGCAATGGTAGGATGCTGCTCAGGGATAGGGCCACATAATCAAAGAGCTCCACCATGTCTCTTTTCATGTCATCGAGGGAGGTGCATCCCGGGTCATTCACACCCACATGTACAATGACAGAGTCATACTTGTACTTGTTGTGGAGTGACCTGAGTGTGTGTGTTATGTGGTGGATTCTGGCACCTGATAGACAGGTGACTGTTACCTTCTCCTTTTTCAGCCTAATGAGTGGGACATCTGTGTGCCTCACTGTTGAGTCATATAATGTATTGGACAAGTTGCTTTGCCTTAGGAGCTTAGGTTATGGGGCACACTGTATAGGCAAGCTGTGTGCCTTGTGGTTTATGCTGTTTTTTGGTGGTTGAGTGCATTTCTGCCTTGGAAGTTTCTGCTATTTGGGGTGATTTTTATTGAGAGCCTCTGCGAAGGTGGGTGGGTGGTTTGTATTTTTATGTGAGAACTGTGATGGTGAGTGTTCTGAAGGTGGGTGGGTGGTTTGTGTATTTATGTGAGAGCTGTGATGGTGAGTGTTCTGGAGGGCGATATGTTCCATGTGGTGTGGTGCAAGTGTTGACCTTCTCCTCTTGACCAGCTTTTCTGGTCTTGGCTGGAGAGTGCATGGCTTCCAGTTTGGAGATATAAGTGCACCTCTCACAAGTGTAAGTGTTGGGAGGTAAGAGGAGAGGGTTGTCTGTGTACATGAGGCAGTTGTTAAACTGCCTCAGAATGCCCACGTTCACTAGGTTACTAGGAGAAAGCACAGGAAACTGTCCATTAGACATGGTAGGAGGGATGGTCATCGTTACTAAGTACTGGAGTTGTTTCCTCATAGGACATCGAGGGCTGATAGCACTTGTGTGCTACAATAATTGCTACAAAAAGCCTGATGAAGTACTAGGTAAATAAGCTAAAGTGCAAGACAGAACAGCTCTAACAAGATCTAAGGGAAAAATTGAAGAGCAGACTTTCTGACACCGGTAATAGTTTTCTCAGCATAGCGGCACTGCGCAGCACCTAAACCCATGCAAAAACGAGCTTTTAAACCAGAAAGTTGAAAGGGATTGAAAACTGCCCAAATGGCCAATAAACTACAATTTCTGGGCCAGAAACCACTCCTCTTTCATTGTTCAAGTCAGCTATCTTCTCTAGATACCATAATCCTTTTTCTACTGATACTTGGAGATTTACCTTGTCATAGAAAATTAGATATTAATTTTGAAAAGTGGCACAAACTTTGACCATATGGCATGTAGAACATGTTGAAGTACATAGATAACTTTGGGAGTAATACACATTTTAATTGCAATAATTATTTGAGGTAAGTGGTAGCAGAAAGATGTGAATGTTTAGCCTTCATTTGTTTCAGTATTGGCTGTATTCGGATCTACCAACTCCCTCAGCTCAAAAAGATACTGTATATGCACCCCAAATATGTACACTCAGTCAGCACTTTTAGTAGGAGTGAAAGGACCATTTTTATCTAGCTGTATGTCACCAAGTGAAGTGAGAAGATAGCTGACTTGAACAATGAAAGAAGCATCGCACTCTGTGGGTGGACATGAATGCATATTGTAATACACTGTGTGCAACACTCTGGATGTATATGGCTATATGCTGTCATAGATTCATAGGTAGGTACTAGGCTATTGGCCCTAGGGCCTAAATAAGCCTAGCCAAAAAAGGTACCTTGGCTTTCGCCACCCAAGAAAATTATTTTCCTGTGCCCCTGTCAAGCAGAGCCACAGAAGTGATCCCCAGGGTGAATTTCCTATTTCCCATCCAATCATCAAGATTTTTCTTGAAGAGTGCCAACGAGGAGCTCTGTTTGACATAAATAGGTAGTCTGTTCTAGAGTATGGGAAGTCTCTGGGACAGGAATCTATCCCTCCAGCATCTTCTGTTTATTTTGGAGACAAGGTTTAGGTCCCTACAGTGTGTAGCTCAGAGGGATTGGGATTTCTTTAAGTGGAGCACGTCGAACAGCTCTGGGTTTGACATAGCTTTATATGCTAGGCAGAGATCGCTTCTGAGTAGGTGATATGTGACGGAGTAAAGCTGGAGATGGTCTGCATAGGGCATCTGTTTGCGGCCAGTAATCCTCTTTGTGGGGTATTTCTGTGGCCTCTCCAGTTGTTGTAGATGTCTTTTGAGATACATACCAAAAGGGGCACTGTACTCTATAATGGGTCTAATGAGTGATGAGTAGAGGGGAATAATGACCTCTTTTTTCTGGATGAGAAACCTTTTGTGATGAGGTGTGCCATGTAGAAGGATTTCCTGACCACTGTGGCGATGTGATTATCAAAGTAGAGACCACTGTCCACCTGTTTCCCCAGGTCTCTTATCACACTTTTGGTGTTAAGTTATGATGTAGTTCATGGGTACAGAGTTTTTTCCAAAGGGCATGACAATGCACTTTTTGGCATTGAGCTTCAGGCCATGGCTTTGACACCAGGCATCTGTCTCAGTGAGGCCCTTTTGTAGGATGTCCAGATCGTTAGGAGTTTTGATTATGGCTCCCAGTTTGTAGTCATCTGCAAAGTTCGTTAGCCAAAGACCTTCTGTGTTTGCCTGTACTTCAGAGAAGTAGATACCAAACAGGAGAGGACCCAGGAATGACCCCTGTGGTACTCCACTTGTCACTGGTCTGAAGTCGGATTTGGAGTCTGCTACTTTCACAGTGTGGGTTCTGTCTGTGAGCCAGTTGGCAACCCATCTTGTGACATAGGGATTTATACCTAGTTTAGTGAGTTTACCTATAATTCCAGAGTGGGGGATGGTATTGAAAGCCTTGGCGAGATCTAGATAGGCTGTGTGAACCACCTTACCCTCATCTATGGCATTGGTGTCTGCTTCAAAGAAGTCTATCAGGTTTAGGAGACATGATCTGCCTTTTACAAACCCGAACTGGTTGGGATCCAGAAGCATACCATGTCAGTAGCATAGCTAGGATGAGGTAAGGGAGGCAACTGCCATGGGTGCAAGGTATTGGGGAAGTGAGATCAGCCATTCCTGATCTCTGCATTTGCAGTCAAACCTGAGAATTGTAGTGCTCCATGTGTGATCTAAACAGTATTTTTTTAACTAGGTGCTTTTAAGGCATCTAGTTACATGGTGTCAGTCAGGTTATATCTACATGGTGTCGTTCTCTGACATTGTTAACATAGGATAACAAGATATATTGTACATAAAAGCTAGAAGTTAGTCTCGGGTAAAAGAAGAAATGTTTCCTTGTTAGTGCTACACTCAAGAGACCTAGACTCTATAAGAGGGGTGAGAAGTTTATGGAATTCAGTCTGAATAATGTCACTAATTTCATACAGATTACAAATTAATCTGCATGTGCAAATTATAAACTGCTCAAAGATATATTTTGACTGGTGGCATTTCAGTTTCAGAAGTCAGAATGAAATTATTATTTAGAAGTACAGTTATTCTATTGAGTGACGCTGTACTGTTAAAAGTTATAGATTTTAATGCATGGAAAACATACTGCTTAATTTATTATTTTATTTCACTCAGGTAATGCCTCTTTAGGAAATGTAGCCTGTTGCAGGGTTAACCATGCAACACTGATCTCTTTAAATGACTTATTCAGTCTGCTAAATTGGGGCAACTTGAATCAGACCCAAGTTGTTCACAGCTCAGTGCCTTAATTGATAAACCATACTGCCTGTGAAATTATGGCTGAGGTATTAAGAGATAAATATCAGTCTAACAGACAAATATTATTAAAGAATTTAAGAAGGGAATTTAACTGACTTTGTTGAAGAATCACTGCATATTATCATGAGATTACCTAATGCCTGTAAGGTTCTGCACAGAAATGTCTAGCAGTGTTATTGTTGTTGCTATAACCAACTACATAGTCCTTCAGTTTTCATCAGGCCTCAGATGTTCCACACATTTTCAAATATTTCTTCATGCCTTTACTGTGAGTCAAAATGCCTTTCATTTATCAATTCTCCACAGCTTACTACTACAGTCTGGCATTGTTGTACTAAGTATCTTATTTTCTGCTATGTCTCATCCTTTTTAACCTTATCAGTGCCTGTCTAAGACTATTAGCCTTTAATCTACTCCATAATCTCCATGAATGAACTGCTGCTTTTTAAAATTAACTCCTATTATGAGATGATATTTCTCCTTTCACAATTGACAAGTAATTAATAATATAAATAAAATAACAATTACCGATTGTTTGTGGTTTCATTATTTTTCCTCTTATCTTGATGCAAAAACATAATTTCCCTTCCCTTGATTGCTGTCTCATTACAATATTGAACTTCACTTTAGTTTTAAGTTCCTAGACTACATCACCAGTCCCTCTATCATATTGTGTAGTGGTGACTTGCTAGAATAATATGAATGAATGATTTTGAACTCCTTCTCTGTAATATTTTCTTTTCAGTAGTAAATAATTCTTGTTATATGGTTGTTCTGTAGCTTTTTATTAGAGATCTTGTCATAATCTCTAACAGTACAATGCAAGATGAATGTGTCGGAGTTCCTGTATTATAAATTATCATGAATGAAATATTATTTATTAGTATTTGTTGACTGAGAAAGGCTGACTTGGCAGAACTTCTTTACATTTGAGGTGTGTGGTTGTAAATCTAGGAATGTGGTCTATCTGGCTATTTGCCAGAAATGTAGTAGTTTTTATGTAGGGAAGACGAGTAGGACACTCAGAGAAAGAATAAGAGAACATATTTATGCCATTAGTAGAGAAAATGAAGGAAACGCGATAGCTAAACACATTATTCAGAAAGATACGACACATAGTTTTAAGTTCTTAGTTTTAGAATCTATATATCCCACAGAGAGGTTAGGTAATATAAGCAATTATACAGATTAGGAAGAAGGGAAATGGATAGTTAGGCTACAAGCGGACAGAGGACATGGTTTGAATGATAGGATTTCATTGAAACCATTCCTCTTAGATCGAGCTTTAAAGCATTAATTTTGTGAGTTTCAAATAGGTATAACATATTGTATATTATTTATTATATATTTCATGTTTTTTAGTTTGGTTTTGTCCTTGTGTGCTGTGTCTTGAACTTTGAAATTGAAAATACACAAGTCATAGTATATATATTTTTAGTAAGGTATATATTTATATATATGTATATTATTTGTATATATATATATATATATATATATATATATATATATATATATATATATATTTTTTTTTTTAAGTAAGGCTTCTATGCATTATTTATTATTATTTTTTAGTAATATTTTTATATAGAGAAGTCTGTTATATGCTTTTTATATAGAGAAGTCTATCATAAGCTGTATATTAGAGTAATATTATATATGAGTACTGTGACTTTAAGTGTTCAAATAGTGTATCTCTACTGGTTTTTATTGGCTCTTTTTGGAAATGATGCAGGATTTAAATGAAATTGGAGTGTTTTCTGAAGAAGCGTTCTTGGAGACGCGAAAGCGCTTACTTTGTGCAATAAAGAGTTTGATTTGTTATACATTCAGAGGTTTGCTTCAATTGTTGTGGAGCACCTGCCATTCTCTTTTTTCTCTTTGTGTGGAGATAAGCTCTACGACAATGACACAGTAAAGAGATGAGATGAGATGACAAAAATTATATACAGTGTATCAATAGTAAATGCAGTGGATACAAGAAGTTAACATGAAGGACTGCAACAATGAAATTAGAAATTAGATGTTTTTAGACATAACATTTACAACAGAATCTGTAGAAAATCATGAGTCAGTCAGTACATCAGTAGTCATCCATGATACTGTAAATATGTTACAGAAATCTAAAATCAGCTAACTATATTGACATAAGAATTATTCAATTAAATACAAGTATATACAGTTAACGTACTTGTTTGTCTTTTCAGCTTTTCCTGGTTAGGGGTCGCCACAGCGGAACTCCGGTCTGCTAATGACTGGCAGTAGAGTTTTATGGTGCCGAGTTGCCAGCCCAATGCCCAACCTTCAGTGAAGGCATGCCCATTCACGCATGTCTTTCGGAGGCCACTCGACCACGGGGAGGACATGCAGACTCCACACAGAAGGCATTCAAGTCAGAATGGGAGGTTAATGAGGTGCACTATGAGTTCATCTTAGTTTGATCTGAGTTGTATTTATAGATGAGGTGCAAAAGAAGGACAGGTTATTTTTGATCTGAGATATGTTCATAAATGGGGTACAGTGTTAAGTCAGGTTATTTGATGTGAAGCATTTTCATAGATGGGGTGCACTATGAGGTTAGGTTAATTTGATGTATTTTCAGAGGTGGGGATGTACTATGAGGTCAGGTCATTTTGATGTGATATATATTCATACATTGCGTGCACTATGCGGATAGATTATATGAGGTCCATCCATAGGTGGGTAGGTGTAAAAAGATCAGATTATTTTGAATTGAAGCATATTCATAGATAACAATGATGAAAGAAAAGGCAAACCAGAAAGGGGTTTAAGTCAGGCTGAAGAGAGTTTAGTGCTGGGGGGAGTGGCACAGCTAGTACTCACAGAGGAAAGGGCACAGACAAGCGTGGAGAATATGGAAAGAAACTCTGAAAGAGAAGAGGAGCTGTGCAGTGGTAGTTAACTGGGGTATATGAGTAAGTAAAGGCAGGTCAGGGAGAGAATTGGGAGGTGGGGACAGGTCACATGACAGAAGTTTCTTCACCACTACATTAAATATTGCTTTAGTGGTATTTTTATTAAGTTATGGATCTAATGAGACTGACAAGAGGAAGAAAGGACATTCTGTTAATTACTTATGACAGTGACAAATTTCATCTTCTCCATAATGATTTTTGCTATCAAAGACTTTGCCATATTTTGGGATTCAGGCTCTAGGCAACAATCAAGGTGATATTGTATTAGAAATAGCATAATGTGAGGCACTTATCTGGTTTGTAAAGTATATTATCGGGGGGGATTCCAAGATGGCTGCCGACTAGTCTAGTCCTTACTCTCTGAGCTCCTCACAGCTATTTAACTTTTGTTTTTTTTTACAACTTTACATCAACCTTTTTCCTCAAATTTTTATACTAAAAGATTTTATAAATCTTTTTCTACGCATTTGGATTATTTTTTCTTCTGGAATTATTATCCTGGGATTTATTTTACCTCAGAACATTCTTGGTCTCTCTGCTGCTGGGACTCCTACTGCTCCAGTCTGTTCCTGGTTCCTGGTATCCTGTTAACTGCATTCCATTTCTGGGCATGGCTACAAAATCTGACTCCATGGAGACTCAGCCTACAAAGGCCAAATATACTTCAATGCTCTCTCCTGAAAAAGATTCAGGTTCAAAAAGACTGAAATCATCTAGACAACCTACAGAAACTTTTAATGTAAGTAATAAAGATTTAAATGGCTCAAATTTCCTTTTAGAAGAACTAAAAATAGCATTAAAACCAATCCAAAGTGCTATACAAAACTTTTCAGAACAGTTTGCAGACTTTAGTAAATTTTTAAAGCAAATAAACGATAGTATTGTTACTATTGAAAATAAAATCTTAGCTTTGGAGGTTAAAACAGACTTATTGGAAAGTGACTTTAAATCTAGAGATAAAACTGTTTCAGATTTACAAGCTAAAATATTGGATCTGGAAGCCAGGAGTCGAAGAAATAACATCATTATTCGTGGTTTACCTGAATCTTATGACAATAAAAACTTGTTATCTGTGACTAAAAATATCTTTGAAACACTGTTAAATTGTGAAGCTTCTTCAAAATCTATAATTGTAGAGAGAGCACACAGAGCACTGCGTACAAAGCAAGATTCTTCCACACCAAGGTTAATTTATACTAAGTTACTAAACTTTCAAGACACTTTCCAGATCCTAGAAACTGCTAAAACAAAGAAACAATTCATATGGAAGTCTCACAAACTATCATTTTCCCAAGATCTTCCTGCACAGATCAAATTAAATAGACAAAAACTAGCCCCTATTGTGCTGACTTGATAAAAGAGGGATTAGATTTCGAATGGCATATCCTAATACCTTGTCTTTCACAGCTAATGACAAAAGATTTGTATGTTCAGATCCTAAAGATGCAAAAGACATTTTTCTTAAAACATTTAAAAGCTTCCTGACACTGTATCTTAATATTCTACTGTTAAAGAACTACAATAAGGTTTGATCTTTTCTTTTCTTTAATCTGACAGTATTTGTGTTACATGATTTGTAATTCTGGTGTGACATAATTATATTACCTTAAGAACTTGTCATGTAATTTACACATGATGGATTTGGTGTGACAGTGTGCAGTGACAGGATATATGCTTGTTAGATTTGTGTGGATTAATAGAAGCATTTAAATTCCTGTATTTACTTTTTCTCTTTCTCTCACATATGCTTGCTGTGTAAATAGATAATATGTTAATTTTACTACAAGCTTTGGAGTTACAGCCTTCTGTGTAAGCTAAATGATTTTGGAGGGAAAAACATTCCATCTCAACATTCTAGCAAGAAAATCTTCCCTCAGAGTTCCAGCTGATGCTCTGCATGAACATGCACACTACAGTCTCTCTGAGATGGATGGTGATGTCATCATTTGTGAGGAAAGAAGGACAGTTTCAAATACACAAGTCTGCTTGTTTTCAACAAGTATTCAATAGCACTAACTTTTAATAGATCTGGCTATTATTTAAAGTGTTTTCTCTTCATAAATGAAGGTTGCTTTTAAATTTAAACAGATTCATGTCACATAATATATTCAGTGACTTTTAGTGTGTCTGCATGACTTCAAAGCAAGCTGCTACTTTCATAAAGCAGAGTGAAAATGTTTCTGGAAACAAATGAACAGGTTAGTTTTATAAATTAAAATTCTAAAGGATGTGTAAAGAAATGAACATATTTTCCTATTCAGAATATTTTTTCATACAATATTTTATATTATACTGAAGTGTTTAATTTGACAAATGTTACAAAGTATACCTGTTCATATGAAAGTTTCATGTTCTTTCTATTCTCTGCTCTCTCTCTTCTCGGAGGCTGGATGTGATATTTATGATTAGTAGTTTATGTTTAAGAAAGCCTTTACTTATTTGAAAGGTTTGAAATAACTATCTTTAATATGATTAGCTGAATCTACATGTATATATTTAAGCCCTTAGATTTACTGCATTTAGCTTGCTTGTTTCTGTTTTAATTAGATGTTCAAAATGTTTACTTTAAAAGCCTTGTCTTTTCATGCTGTTTTGCTATGTTACATCTATAGCTTAGAAGAATAGTATGGCTACATAACCTAACAGAGTCATTAGTAAAATATTCAAAAAGTAGATTTAAAATTATATGTATGCACATTGTTGTACATTCAGTCCAATATGTATATGATGCTGTTTAAGTTACTATTTAATAATATAATTATACTTTATTCATGTATATTAACTAGTGTTAAAACCTTACAGCTTATAATATTTCATTTTGAATAGTTCCTGTACTATTATTATCTAGTTAATAGATGCATCTCCAGACTGAATTGTTTTTCATTTTGAGATATGGTTGCTTGGTAGTTGTTTTTTGCTTTATTTGAACTATAACTAAATACTCATTCTACAGGTATTAGTGCTTTTATCATACTAATGGTCATGTTGATTAATGAAATTATCACTAAAGTACTAAAGAAGGTTCAGTAGATAGTGCATGACTATTATCTTTAGTTCAGTAATGCTATGCTTATTTACTTATATTATAATGTTACCAGTTGGTTTTGTTATACTTATATATGTTATCTTACATATCTTTCAGTTTTAATTGTATTACTTCTTATGATAGAATGTTCTAGTTAAGCAGAGTGTGATTTATTTATTATTTACTTGTTTCTCTTTCTCTTGAAATACTTGAGGAAATACATTTAATCACTATAAATTTCAATTTAAGGATAGGAGCTTTAGATTAGTATTAGAAGTAGGGATTAAGCATGTTGGATGTCTTGAAATTAGTTAATTTTGTATATATTTTTAGTAGTATTACTCGGACTTTATGTTATGTTAGGCTTCCTTTGAGTAATTTGTATTCTAACTTGAGGTTATTATTATCTATAATGACAATGTTTTTATCATGTTCTTCTGCTCTTCCTTTATCACAGGGGGATTGGTGGGTAGGCACTAGGGTTAGGATAAAGGTTATTATTATACATTTCATGGTTCTTAAAAAACTTTTTCTTTTTTTTCAACAAATGTTATTTGATGACTTGCTTGAATACTTAAAGACTGTTTTTTCTTTTATTTTTTTTTCTTCTTCTTTTTAATATTGTGTTGGATTTGCACCTTGAGTTCACTTTTATAGCATCAGTAATGATTATACTTGTAGAATATGCCTGTTGACATAATTTTAGATTCTTGGAATGTTAGAGGCATTCAAGATAAAGCGAAAAAGTCACTATTATTTCATATGATCTTTAAATCACAGGCTAACATTTGTTTTATTCAAGAGACCCATATTTCACGTATTGATTGGAATAAAGAGTTAAAAAAAATGGATCAAAAAGATTATAGCTTCAGGTGATTCATCTATCTCCAGAGGTGTAGCTATAATCATTAAACAAAAATTCATTGGGAATATTATTGATGAGAAATTTGATGATGAGGGGAGGTGGTGCTTATTTACCGCTTCTATTGCTGGTTTGGACAAACCCTTATTAATTTTAAATCTATATGGCCCACGTAATTCACAACATTTGTTCATTTTAAAAATTTACAATATTCTTGCATCCTATAAGGATCATCATATTATAGTGGGTGGTGACTGGAATGCAGTTATAAACCCTGTAATTGATCGTTCCGCTCCACTGTCACCTATAATCTTCAATCTACTCTGGCTATAAATGATTTGATGACAGAATATAATTTAATAGATCCTCTCCGCACTGTTAAAAGTATAAACAAGAATGATATATATACTTATTATTCTAAGTGCTATCATTCGTGGTCCAGATTAGACTTCTTTCTAATTTCAGATTATATTTCAAAATATATTGTGGACTTTACTACAGAACCCAGATTCTTTTCGGATCACTCAAGAATTTCACTAAAATTGAACATAAAACCCAATATCAAAAATAAAACTATGTTTAATAAGTGGACCTTAAATAATAACTTATTGTCAAATGAAGATATTTGCAAACAAGCTTCAGAAATCCTAAATGAAGTGGTGAATAGTCTTGAATCATCAGACATTCCTTATGACATACAATGGGCTGCATGTAAAGCAAGATTAAGAGGTTTATTTAGTAGTAAAGCTGCTTTTTTCAAAAAACAATACTTTAAGAAAGAAGAATTCTTAAAATCAAGAATTTCTTCGTTGGAAAATCATCTTAGTCTGAACTATGATGCTACCTTAGAAAAACAAATTTTTGATTGTCAAAAAGATTTAATTCTGCTTCACCAAAATAACCTCTCCTTAGCTGGACAAAAGCTACTTGCTTCATATTCAGAGTGGGCCCAGGTTCCATCTAAATTGTTAGCGAGAATTATTAAAGTTAACTTCAGAAATCCAAATATTACATCTTTATCTTATAATAACAGATTATATAATACTGATGAAGAGATTATTCAACTTTTCACCTCTCTTTACACTGAGTTATATGCAGGTTCTTCTAATTCTGTTAAAGATAATCACTCAAAACTCTTTTTAGACTCTTTGCAGTTCCCTAAACTTAATGATAATCAGCAAAAACTACTTTCTACCCCTATATCCGTACAAGAAATCTCGGATTCAATAGATAATCTTAAATTGGGTAAATCTCCGGGACCTGATGGTTTTACTCCAGAATTTTTCAAAACTTTCAAATTGGTAGTTCTTCCCTTTCTATTTAAAGTTTACAATCATATAAGAGTTAATGATATCTCAGATATTCATTGGAACACATCCAAAACCATTCTAATTCTAAAAAATAATAAAGATAAATCTGACCCAGTAAATTATAGACCCATTTCTTTAATTAACGTGGATATTAAGATTCTGTCATCTATTCTGGCTAACAGATTGAAACGGATTTTACCCTCAATTATCTCGTCAGATCAATCAGGTTTTATGTCTCAGAGACATGCTTGGGATAATACTCTATCTTTAGAGACTATACTTCATCTCATTAAGAAAAATCCAAACCCTATATATGCTTTGATTATAGATGCATCAAATGCCTTTGACAGAGTATGTTGGAACTTTCTATTTCAAACTATGTTATGTTTTAATATTCCCTTATTCTTTATAAATTTTTAAAAGTTTTATACAAGAATATGTTTACTAGACTATACATTAATGGTCAATTTTCTGCTCCGATAAAGATCACTAAAGGAACAAGACAGGGTTGTCCATTGTCCCCTTTTCTTTTCAACATTTACTTAGAACCTTTGCTATTGTTTATTACTCAAAATACTTTTCATAACATCCCTAGAATTCTTAATACTAATATTCATTTCTCTGCTTTTCTCGGATGATTTAGTAATCTACTTTCAAACTCCATTATCTGATTACAGAAAAATAATGAATTCTATTGATTATTTTTCTTTGGTTTCCAACTATCTTTTAAATTCTACAAAAACTCATATTTTTCCCTTAAATCATTTAGCACACAAATATTTTTTGTTTCCAGACGATCATTTTCAGTTTACTTATAATATAAAATATTTAGGAATCAATTTAGAACACAATAATAAATCTTCCTTTCAAAATAATATTAATAAATTATGGAACTCTATATTGTCTGATATGGACAGATGGAAGCATCTAAACCTTTCATTTCTTTCAAGGGTGGCCATTATTAAAATGAATATTCTGCCTAAATTTCTTTACCAATTCTCATCATCTGATCAGATAATTTCAAAAATTTTTTGAGTCTGTAAATAAAGCTTTGGCAAAATTCATATGGTTCCCTAAATCTGTTAGAATTTCCTATTCTAGATTGGCATTTTCGAAGGACAAGGGAGGTTTGGGTTTACCTAATCTTTATCTCTATTATTTGATTGTCTCATCCAATAAACTTCTTACTATCTCTAAATTCAATAACACTTCTTATCCAAATCACCCTTTATGGATAAAATTATGGTATAATTATGTCATTTCTAATAATTTAAATCCTGAAGCTATTCCCTTTATCTCTCTGGATAGTTTATTTATTAAAATATATCTACAGTATTTAAACAAAAGATTAGAGATTTCCAAACCTTACTCAAAATGTGTAAACTAGAAAAGATCTTGCACCATGTTCAGCCAATTCATCTAAACCCAAATATATTATTGGACAATAAACTTTTGAACTTAACAAACTATCCTTTAATTAAAAATCTAAAAGTAGGAGATGTTTTGAAATATCTTGACTTGCCTTTATCTGACTGGCGTAAGTTATTGAAAGTAAACTGGAATTACTCACCAATTCTTACACAACTAAGAGCAATAATTAAAAACAAATTTGTATCTCTGGTCCCCATAGACTCACAATTGAAAAACCTTAACACGATTATCAAAATACTTTCATCATCTGATAAAATGCTCTCAAACTCATATAAATTAATTAATTCTTTAATGATGGACCACAACTGTCTTTTATCTAATGTTTGGTTGAATTATAATTCCCAATTGTCAGAATCTCAGAAATTCCTGGCTATTAGACACACTAAGGAATTTATCCCTTTTAAAAAATTAGCATACACACAATTAATGATTAATAATGATGCCTACTTTACCCCAATCAAATTAAACAAATTTAACCCAAATAAGTCCCCTTCGTGTTCATGCTGTTCTCATCCCCAAGCAGACCTCCTTCATATTCTATGGTATTGTCATTTTCTCACAGATTGTGGACATCTTTGAAAGTCAGACTGCAGAAAATGGGATATCAAAAATCCACGTTGACGTGGGAATTTGCTATTCTACATATTCCATTGATTCATCTTTCAAAAGTTGATATTCATGTTATCATTTTTATTTGCTCATTACTAAAACTTTATATAATACAAAATTGGATTGATCGTTCTAAATTAAAATGGGTTACTTTCCAGAAAATGGCTTTTAAATTTATTGATGCTCAAAGATACTTAGGTGGAAGTCCAAAAAAAAGCTATTAGAAAGGTTGTGTTAGAAAAGGTTCTAAACATATTAAATAGTTAATGTTAAATTTTTTTTTTTTTTTTTTCTCTCAGGTTGCCTAACTTGTATATAGTGTACATATGGTGTATGGTTTATTTCTAAATAACTTATCAAAATCTCATGAAGGTTGTTATCACTAGATGAATTATTATATGTTCATTTATGCCTTCTTGTTATGTATAATCTTTTAATTGTCTTGCTATTCATATAATTAATAAAAAAATTTTTGAGAAAAAAAGTATATTATCAGCTGTTTTCATGTAAAGGAAGATAAAATGCTGCTGGAATTGTGCCCACACAGGAATAATGAGTGAAATGCCATGATAAGTGCATGTATTCTGGGAGGATCAGTGAAGATGGCTTTATGCTTATAGACTGGTGACTTTTTATTGAATTCAGTACAAGGACTACAGTTAGAATACTAGCACTGTAAAAGAGACAAGCCTATAGATGTGGTCATGAGGTAGCAAGCTGAGTGAAGTCCACGAAAAATGGTTAGCTCTCTGTAACATACCAATTTTTTGACTGGTTGATGAAAAATGTTTTTGATGTGCTGGGATAATTTCAACTTGTTATCAGTTGTGCTGCCAAGAAGTTTAATGATCATCTGTGTTTCCAGTTGGCTGCTTTTGTATGTGAGAATCTTGAATGTACTAAAAATGGAAGTACCAATGTGGGTAGATAAGAAGAACATGATTCGGGTTTTCTAGCTGTACCCTTACACTTCTTTCCTGTTCGGGTGCAAAAGAAACTATTTTGGATTTGTTTAGTGATGACATTTAATTCATTATCCATTATGAGTGATGTCAGTTACATACTACTGTTGTTTGGCAACAATGCAATAACATATCATTTACAATGAGTGCTTAGGGCTGGGGTCATTGCATGGACTCTTACATCATGCCCATGTTAATGGGCCTTACATAAGAATTCACTTTGCTTGTTTTGTTTTTTGAGAACACAAAATAAGTTAACTTTTGAACCACTGAAATGGTAACTCAAAGAGGCAAATTGCCAGAGTAATAATCAGGAAGTCACTCACGGTTTTACAAGCTTTAGAGAGTTCTAGAAATGTGGACTCTGCTGATTATCTAGACATGAGCTACATTCAGGCAAAATTAGCCATGTTTACTAGACTAATTTCAGTGCAATGGCCTGCCACAACCCACACTGAATTAAACACTGGTACTATTAATTTAGAACTTCACAAAAAATCCCACTTATGAAAGGACAATGCAAAATCTTAAGAAGAAAATCAGGGGTGCCCTAAAAAATAGTGCCATATGAAAGGTGGCCTGAATGGCAGATATAACACTGTTGGTTTTGCCAGGTGGGAGGAGCTGAATGTCACTATATCACTTAAGAATTTACAGCAAGGGAAATGTGTCTGTAATTTGACAGTTCAGGGGAAGTCCCACTTAGCTATGCTGGACCAATACAGGGTATTTTTCACAGGTCTGGTATGTAGATCTTGATAAAGTACCAATTAACAAAAACTAAGGTGGGGTACACAGTACTGATAGTTGCACAGGTCTGATATAGAAGGAAGGATTGGGTAGGCAAATTAGTGAAGTAGGGCTGGCAGTAAAACTGGCATAGGTTGTTTTGTGATACAGTGTTCACTAAACATGGTCATTGTTTGTTCAGCGGTAGAACTGGGTAATAGATAGGCTGTGCATTCCTGTCTCACCATAGGGACAATTGGAAAAGGTAATATTGCTTTTTACTATTGAGAGTGAGCTTTTTTCAATGTATCTCTGAGTTTTTGTGGTACCTGCATTTTAGTCGTTGTTTCCATTTCCAGGCAATATCTCTTTTGTCATAAGGAAGCATATATCGGGCCATCCAAGGATGGGTTTGTCTCTTTTTTTATTTGTAATGTTCCAAAGTTGTTTAAAATATTTAAGAAATTGGCATTAAAATAGCTAATGGCATCATCATCATCATCATCATCATCATCAGCCCCCTTTTTCCCATTTTCTAAATGGGGTCACAGTATTGTGTTAACTGTCGCCATCCTTCTCAATTCAGTGCCAGACTCCTGCCTTCTTCAACAGTCATGCCCGACTGTCACAGATCATCTTTCACACAATACATCCACTTCTTTGCTGGACATCCCCGTTTCCTCTTACCTTCTTCCCGTCTGTCCCAAATCTTCTTCACCAGATTGTCTTTTGCTTTTCTGCACGTGTCTGAGACAATGTTATCTTTGATCTTTTAAGCAATTGGAGCTACTTTGGCTTCTGCTTTTATGGTCTCATTTCTTCATCTATCTCACGTTGTGCATCCTACCACCTTTCTCAGGCACCTCATTTATCACCTCTAGCTTCTTTATCTGTTTTGCCTTTACTGCCCCGATTTCTGTACCATACAGTAGTACTGGTTGCATGACTGTCTTGTACACCTTACTTTTCAGCTTCTTTGGCATTCTTCTGTCATAGACTACACCTGAGACTCTATGCCAGTTGGCTGTGGCCCCTCTGATTCTAACTTTGACCTCTTCATTCAGACTTCCCTTCTCCACAACCACCATTCCCAGATACTTGAAGTTATTTACCTGTTCCATTGTCTTCTCCTCTATCTCAAATCTCTGGTTCTTCTGATTTCTCCAATTTGCTGCCATTACCACTGTCTTATCTGTGCTTAGGTTTCATCCCATGTGTTTACAAGTTTTGCATTCCATTCCCCTATCCTTTGCTGAATTTCTTGCTCAGAGACTGCCTGTAATGCCACATCATCTGCATACAGTAACTTTGTTGATCTGTTCACTCCAACCTGTTTGCTAATTCTATTCCCCTATCCTTTGCTGACGTTCTTGCTGAGTCTGCCTGCAAGCCACATCTTCTGTATACAGTAATTTTGTTGATCTGTCCCCTCCAGCCTGTTTGCTAATGTAGTCCACCACCAGGATGAAAAGCAGTGGGCTCAGAGCTGAACCCTGGTGCACACCCACTCCCACTGGGAACCCCTCTGTGAGGCCAAACACTGTTTGCACTTGAGCCATTGAGTCTTTGTACTTAGCCTGCATTAATTCTACCAATGTTTCTGGGACTTCAAACCACCACAGTACTGCCCAGATCAGCTTTCTTGGGACCTTGTCATATGCTTTTTACAAGTCCAGGAATGCCCAGTTGGACTCTTTCCTCATGTCAAGCTTCTTCTCAACTATCTGTCTCACTGCAAACATCGGGTCAGTTGTGCTGCTTCTTGATCTGAATCCAAACTATTCATCCCCATTTTACATTTTACTACTCTCAGTATTTGTTTATCAGTCACCCTGTCCAGAACTTTCATGCAGTGTGATAGGAGTTTGATGCGTCTGTAGTGCCCAAAGTTGTGGATGTCCCCTTTGGTCTTATACACTGGCCCGAGTATGCTTATTCTTTAGTTATCTGGGATATGCCTTTCTTTCCACACTGCTATGAGTACCTTCAGGAGCCATTTCTCCCCTATCTCACCCAACATCTTTGTCATGCCTGTTGTGACATCATCTGAGCCTGCTGCTTTCCCCTAAATTTATTTTCCTTAGTTCTATTCTTACGTCATCTAGTGTGGGCTCCTCTTCCTATCTCATCATAGGCTGTTTCTGGAGGAGTACAGCTCCTGTGGGGTTTTCTACATTCAGAAGCTCCATCTGCCTTTGTTGTCCTGTGGACTGGTGAGCAGGTTGTTGCTGGTATCCGTTATGCAGGCAGTCTGACTGTCTTCTTTATCTTTCTGTCTTTGCCTTGTAACCTGATATACTTTCTTTGTACCACCTACTTATTCCTTTTCCAGAAGCTGGTAGAGTGCCAATGACCTATTCTTTGCTATTGCAACTCCTTTCTTAGCTTCTTTTTTAGCGAATCGGTATTCCTATCTCCCATTCTTTTGATCACTTCCTGGACTTCTGCATTCCACCACCAGATTTTCTTATGTACCTTATTTACCTACCTGACTTGGCTACATATCTGTTCTGTTGTCCTGACACATGCCATTTTGAGGCACTGCCATTCTCCTACAACTCCACCTATTTCCTGTTCTTCTTGAAATCCTAGAGCGCTGAGTAATTCCTTGAACTGTTCTACTTTCTCTCCATTCAACTTCCAGGTATTTAGCCTGTTCTCTGTTGACATTGCCTTCTCTGACCACTGCTTGCAGTGATTGTAGCAACCAGTGGGTTATTCTATGGGTTGACTGTTTCGCTGAGGATGATTTTGCAATCATGGATTCTATGCAGTGTTTTTTAGGAGGAAGTCTACCTGAGATGCATGTTGGCAATATGTGATCTTGTGACTGTCTCTCTTTCTGAAACATGTGTTGTCTACTATCAAGCCATTTGCCAGACAGAAGTCTTGAATGGCTTCTCCTTCTTTATTCCTGTTATTCCCCAACCCATGTGGACCCAGGCAGCCTCATATCCTGTTCTATCTGTTCAAATATGTGCATTCAATTCATCCATTATCAACACCAATTCATGTTGTCATGCTTTATCTAGTAGGGCCTGCAACTGCTCTCTGAATGCAATCTTTTCCTCACTATCACAACCCTGCTGTGGGGCAAAGGCTAAGATTATGAATACTGCCCTCTCATTACACTGAAGTCTGATTGCCATGAGTCAGTCTGATGATATCCCTCACTGCCTTCTTAAGCCTCCCTCTCACCACAATTCCCACACCTTTTCTAGCCTGTCCCCCTTCTGAGTAGTAGACTCTGCATCCCAGTTGCTGCACTGCCCTTTCATCTTGTCTCTTGGATACATAGGATGTGCATCCTCCTCATTATCATCATGTCATCCATCCAAGCCGCATCCTGTCAGTGAACCTACATTAAGTGTAACAATTCTCAGTTCATATATTGGCAGGTTAGTTGGTTTTACATCCAACTTTCCTCAATAGAGCTATCCCAGGCTGGGCAACTAAACACCAACCATCCCAGTAGCTTACTGACCCAGGGCTACTGGGCTGTAGGGCTGTATGGCAGGCACAAACTGGCCAATAGGGACACCTACACCAATCCCACCAGTAGTATGGGTCCCTGGTGTAGGTCATGTCCTCAACCCAATCTGTAACGACCCATGCCCATTTTGGCAACATTAGTCAATGTGACCAAATCACCATATTTTACACTGTCGAGTGGCTAGCACTGCCACGGCATGCAGTCTGTGATCCATGTACTCATATCTTGAGGAAACTGCACATCACAGTAGATGCCCAGAGGGGTTAGTCTGTACAGCCATTGGTTGGAAGTCAGGATCAAACCTTGTACCTTGTGCAGGGGAGGCAAAGACCTTAACCGTTATGCCAACTGGTCTCTAAGCTAATGGCATTATCTGGACATATACATTTTAAGGGGGCCCAGCTCATCTTCCTAAATAATCCATTGAATTTGTTTGGGTCAGTCTTTCTTATATGTCTGGAGACAGTAATATAGTGTTGTATTCTGAATTTTACATGACAGCAGATAGCAAATGCTCGGTGTTGATCATAATAGGATAAGAGAGTAGGCAAGCCAATTTGATATAATTCAAGGAGCAAGTAAACATTCTAGATTGCTTTCCCTTTTCATGACTTTGTCAGTTCTGTTGGGGACAGTAACTAACTACTCAATGCTGAATATTTGAATAGTTGAGTGAAACACAATCGAATTTTCTTGTGTAATCAAACGTGAAGTCACTAATATGAGGTAACTTGTTTTTAATATTATATGGTTAGCCATGTGCTTTCTTTTGCTAGTATTTTAAGAGAATATAAATGCAGCCCAGCCCAGCATGATATTCTTATTTAAATGATCTTTACTATTATGGGTTAAGGATAGTATTTTGGAAGATTTGATAGATGCAGAGGACT
>NC_056744.1:1350029230-1350059230 GCF_019279795.1 Protopterus annectens
AATATGGATGGGGTTCTTCCTCACTGTATATGCTACATTAGAATGGCACCACCATGTATACTGATATGCCTATGTCTAATTACATGTTGTTCAGTGCACAGAACTTTTGTATGTCAACTGCTGTTCTTCACTCATCTCTCACTTCTTATTCATTTTTTCTACATTTCTCAATGTGCTTTAAAAAGTGTACTTGACATTCCTCTCAAATGTCCAAATATTAACAGTGTCCAGATTATTGCCTCATATTTTTGGTCTATTCCTCATAAAATTTGTATTTTTCTGGCAAATCCTTGAGGATTGAAGTCACTAAATAATGACATACATTTGAGATTCAGACTAAATATTCTTTAGAAAATACTTTCTAATATAAATCCTGTTATTCTAGTAACTTTCTAAATTTACAAAAGCCTTATTTTTGTCCCTATCCCCATTATCTAAGGCTTTGTCCAGATTTCTTGTAGTTTGAAAGGTATGGCATGGTAAAAAACATTTTTGTTATAAATTACACTTTTGATAGGCTGGTAACAGTGTGAAGAAGTGGTGGCTACTTTGATGTCTTGTACCAAACTAGTCACAATAATGGCAGTTACTGCATTTGCCTTTAAAGATAATTAGAGTAATATATTAAGAAATAGAAAACCCAAATGGGGATAGAAGAGCACAGGATGGATGATGACTACTTGGGTTGCCATCTTATTTTGACAACATGTGGGGGAGTCTCTCTTGCAGTGGGAACAATAATTTCTTAATCTCTTACCTTATTTAATTTTTTTTTTTTTACAGAGGGTGGGTTCTTTTAATGATACTTTGGTCACAGGTACCTTGCAGAGAATGTTCCCAAACAGTACAACACTGTGGTTGTTTATCAAGGTGTCCCCATACATTGAGCATTATCTATGAGCCCCACTGTAACGGAGGAGTAGAAATGCATACCTACAGCAGACTTTTCTGTGTTATAATATCATTAGATGGAGAAGGTGGCAAGAAATGAATGATTACTGCATAATGAATGTACGGTACTTTTTAGCTGACTGCACAGCCTGTGAGAGACCTGGCTTTCATGTGCTTGGGGGACACTATACTTTTTTAAAATCATTTGCAAATCACTACAGATAACAGCTAATCACTACAGAGTAAACCTGTAGAGGTCATATCTACAAAAATCATGGGGCAAATGGATGAATCTGTAAGGATACGGGGCTTTACTCCGGTAAAGTCATCCTGAGATGCAAACTTCTGTCTGTTGGTGGGCTTTCTTATTTCCAGCTTGCAAACTGCAGAATAGCAAACTGCATATTTTGTCAAATCACATGTTGTCTAGGCCAATATATACATGAGGGGTTAAGATATGCTAGTCACATGTGCAGGTAATATTTTGCACTTGGCATAAGGATATTCAGAGTAAGCCAGATGCAGCATTCAGCATATACTTGTAATGCAGCATTCAGATCGCTGCACAGGTAAATACTGGTACTGCAGAAAAGACTGATATCCCTTGAGTGGTTGTTTATACTGCATTCGGACTTGCAAGTGTGTAATAGGTCTGATAGGATAGGGACCATTGAGGATCTATATGTGAGGCAGTGATTGCCTCTCAGTAGCCTGCATGATACCAAGAAGGGGCACAAAGCTTTCAGAAAGTCTAGTTTTTGCAATTTATTTTCTTAGTGAGGAGGTTTTGTAGGCATTTCAGTTGTGGAACTTTTGGACAAGGACATATCAAATGGGGCATTATACTCAAAGATCAGCATAAAGAGCGATGAGTACTGTGCAACAATTGCATCCTTGGATCTGGACACCATACTATTAGATATAAGCTATGAGATGAAATAAGGACTTCCTTACAGTAGTGGATACATGGTGATGAAAGGACAGTTTACGGTTGATATAGGTTCCCAGGGCCTTGACTATGGGATCAGTTTTCAAAGGTATTTTTTCAATGTGATAGTTACAAAAGTAGTCATACTTGCTGAGAGATATATTTATACATTTCTTGATTTTTAGTTTTAGTCCATGGTTATGTCATTAGATTGCAAACCTGGCAAGCCACAAACCCATAACATTAGCTTTAAAATCTGAAAAGTATTTGCCAAAGAGGAGAAATGAACCCTGTAGTCCACAGTTAGTAATAGGTCATTTGGAGGAGCCAGATCTGCTCACTCTTATTAATAAATAAGGGGGAATGTTATAGTTACTGGTATACATAGGAAATGTACCAGTGACATTTGTATTCTTGAGAGCAACAATTGTCATACCTCACATACTACATGAGCTCTACCCTATAATGAATTACTTAGAGTGAGTAGATTATGTAATGATGCTAATATTTTGGAGAAGGAAATTCTAAATACTTGTGTTGCCTTTAGACGAAGGGAGTATGATGAAATGTTAATTATTAATTCTGCACAAAAATTGTTGGATTTTTATTTAGGTTGTACTAATCTCTCTATGGAGAGAATTAATAACAGTAGAAATAAGTAAGTAAGTAATAAGTAGTGGCAAGCACAGGAGGACTATGCTGACCAAGTTCGCAGATGACTGCAAACTGGGTGCCATAATTGACTCTCCACTTGATACAGACATCCTCCAGAAGGGTCTCACTGAGATGGATACCTGGTGTCAAAAATCATGGCCTCAAGCTAAATGCCAAAAAGTACATAGTCATCCCCTTTGGAAAAAACAAAGTACCCGTGAACTACCACATACATGGTAGTCCCCTAAATACAGAAAATGTAATAAGTGATCTGGGGACCCAAGTAGATAGTAATCTCTCCTTTGATAATCATATTGCCAAGGTGGTTAGAAAATCCTTCTATGTAGCCCACCTAATCACAAAATGGTTCACATCTAGAACAAAAGAGGTTATTGTGCCCCTCTACTCATCACTCATCAGACCCATCATAGAGTACAACACCCTATTTGGGATGTACCTTACAAGACACCTGCAACAGCTGGAAAGACCACAGAAGTACCTCACCAAGAGGATTACTGGCCTCAAACATATGTCCTATGCAGCCTGACTGAAGAAACTCCAGCTGTATTCTGTTGCATACCACTTACTCAGAGGTGATCTCTGCCTGGCATACAAGGCCATGTCCAACCCAGAATTGATGGACATGCTCCACCTAAAAAAAAGCAAATCCCCAAGAGCCACATGGTCTAGGGATCTAAACCTCACCACAATGATAAATAGGACATGCTGGTGGGGACAGATTCCTGTCCCAGAGACACCCCATGCTTTGGAACAGGATTCCAATCTACATTAGGCAGAGCCCCTCACTAACACTCTTCAAGAGAAACCTTGACGAGTGGATGGGAAACAGAAAATTTACCCCGGGGATCACTGCAGTGACTCTGCTGGACAGAGGCACAGGGAACTAATGGCTCTGCTGGACCGAGGCACAGGGAACTAATCTAAGGGGACGGCGAAAGCCATCACATTCTAGCTAGTCTTAAAGATGCCCTCAGGCTGATAGCCTAGTACTTACCTATGAACCTATGAACTTATAATAGAGATTTAGCACACGGCAGTAGAAAGTTATATTTTGAAACTGTGTATAACATTCTGAATCATGAAATAGTAGACATTATTAAATATTATTGGCCCTGTTTGACTAATAATAGGGAATGTGTAAGGAATTTATACAGACTCCCACTTATTTCATATAAAAGAAGTAGGAACATCAAATATATGGTAGTACATAATACATTTATGCATCCGGGTGATAAGTTGTCCATACATCCAGCTAGTTGTGGAACCTTCCCTTGTGGAAGGTGTTCGGTCTGTTCTAATATAGTTAGATCTTTTGATAGTATTAATAAAATTAGATTTTGCTCAACATCTATTATTTATTCCTGCACTACTAAATCAGTAGTATATGCCCTGTCATGCCCTTGTGACCTATTTTATATAGGGGAAACAAACAGAATTTTTAAGCTGAGACTTCAGAAACATGCCAGGAATATTAGAAATAATAATCTTATAAATCCTGTTGCCCTGCATTTTAATCTAAGACATAATAGTGATTCCTCTGTTCTAAAAGCTTGTATTTTAGAAAGATTCTAGGTGGGGTTCAGGGGATTGTAACAAAGAAATTGTTATATATAAGGAGACATTATATGTTTTGAAATTCAATACATTGTCTCCAGCAGGTTTGAATAATGAATGTAACTGGAAAGTAATTAAGTTATCACCTTACAGCACTAACATTTAGTCACTGACAGAGGTCATATATCAATACAATTGTGTTTGCCAACATGTATGTTTCAAGATAAAATATTCTGATACCTTGTATGTAACATGGTTTTGGAATTATTAATGCAAATATGAACAGGCAATATTTGATGCCTAGAAGAGCAGTAGGAGGTAACTGCAGAAACGCCTGTAGACGTCACTCGGCTGTAATGAGTTAAAAGTTTTTTAAGGTGTGATTAATTGTTTAATTGATCTAATTAGGTGTAATTGTGTGCAATATATATATAAATATCAGATCCATATGTTGACTGTATTATTGACTCCTGGAAGGCTTGTTTGTGCCGAGGTGCCAGAGTTTTTTATTAAAAGTTCTTCTTACTCTGATTGTGGTGCTGCTTCTGTTTCCTGGCTGAGTAGTTTGTTTCTAAATTTTCTTTACTGGTGGTTTTTTGCTGCTCACTCTTATTTCCTGGGTTCTATATGTTAGACAGTTTGCTATCCAACAAGTTACATATGGATTTACTTTTAGCTGGTTGTGATATCTGATTATGGGATAATAATGACTGCCTTTGCAATGTATACTGATTTGCCCGCATCCATCGGTACAGTAACTTTATTGAAAACGTCATTGGGTTAAGTAGACAGGATTTACCCATGACAAATCTGTACTGGCTTCAGCTGAGAATCTGTAGGTTACCCATATCCTAGTTTATTAATTCTATATTCCTCCATTTATCTAGTATGGAGCCTGTTTTCTGACTGATATAGAATAACCTCTGTGGGGATCTGACAAGTAATGTTTCAGGCTGACTAGCAGGCAGCCTAATATATTGCCTAACCCAACAGAAATGGTGTTTTTGGTGTAAGGTATGATCTTGAGGAATTGGTCTTGGGGGATTTGAGGGATGGTAGATAAAGGTATGTGATCTGAGGCGGCCCTGGTGGCCCCAGTTAGCATTGCCATCTCACAGCAAGAGGCTCTCTGGTTTGATCCTTGGCTGTGTTGCGTTCTGTGTGGAGTCTGCATGTCCTCCCTATGGTCACGTGAATTTCTTATGGCTGTTCAAGTTTCCTCCCACATCTCCAAAACATGCTGTAGGTGGATTGGACAGTGTCCCGGGCTGCGTCCTACATGAACTCCAAGAAGAGCTAAACCCAAACATAAAACTACTGTTCAATTTCAGCCTTACTACAGGATATGTACCCAAAGAGTGGCATACAGCAACAGTGGTCCCTCTCCATAAAGGTGGTGCCTCAACGGATCCTGGAAACTATCGCCCCATAAGCCTGACTAGCTTGGTCTGCAAAGCTATGGAAAGGATCATCATGGACCTCATAAATAAAGATATTGGGGACCTACAGACACTGGATCCTACCCAGTTCGGCTTTGTTAAGGGCAGATCCTGCCTCTTAAACCTGGTTGATTTCTTTGAAACAGTCACCAAGGCCATTGACGAGGGGAAGGAGGTCCACACAGCCTACCTGGACCTCGCAAAAGCCTTCGATACAATACACCACTCGGGCATTATAGATAAGCTCACCAGCTTAAATATAAACCCCTATGTCACTAGATGGATTGCAAACTGGCTCAAGGACAGAACCCACATGGTTAGAATTGCTGGAGCCATGTCAGACTCCAAACCAGTTACAAGTGGTGTCCCACAAGGCTCAGTCCTGGGACCTCTCTTGTTCGGTGTATATTTCTCGGAGGTACAGGCCAACATGGAAGGACTGTGGCTGACCAAGTTCGCAGATGACTGCAAACTGGGCACCATAATCGACTCTCCAGCCGACACAAGCATCCTCCAAAAGGGCCTCATAGAAACAGACAACTGGTGCCAGAGCCATGGCCTCAAGCTAAATGCCAAAAGTGTATAGTCATCCCCTTTGGCAAAACAAAGTGCCACAATTTACCACATAGGTGGTAATCCATTAAGTACAGAAGAAGTAATTAGGGACCTGGGGACCCAAGTTGATAGCAATCTCTCATTTGACAACCACGTAGCCAAAGTGGTTAGAAAAACATTTTATATAGCCCACCTAATCATGAAGGGATTCACATCTAGATCAGGGGAGGTCATTGTGCCTCTTTACTCATCCCTCATCAGGCCCATAATTGAGTACAATGCCCCTTTTGGGATGTACCTTACCAGACACCTGCAGCAACTGGAAAGACCCCAAAAGTACCTCACCAAGAGGATCAAAGGGCTCAAAAAGATGCCATATGCTGCCCGGTTAAAGAAACTCCAGCTCTACTCAGTGGCATACCGCCTGTTCAGAGGCGATCTGTGCCTGACATATAAAGCCATGTCCAACCCGAAATTAATGGACATGCTGCACCTCAGAAAATCCAAATCCCATCGAGCTACGCGCTCGAGAGACGTGAACCTCAGCACTGACATAAATAGGACATGCTGGAGGGACAGATTCATAACCCAGAGGCTCCCTTCACTCTGGAATAAAATCCCAGTCCAGGTTAGGCAGAGTCCCTCATTGACTCTCTTCAAGAGGAATCTTGATGAGTGTATGGGAGATCGTAGGTTTACCCTGGGTATCACTTCTGTGTCACTGTTAGACAGAGGCACAGTATACTAACCTCGAAAAAGGGCATAGCAAAATAAATTTAAAATGGGTGGCGAAAGCCAAACACATTCTGGCTAGGCTTATAAATGCCCTAGGGCAGATAGCCTAGTATGAACCTATGAACCTATAAATTGGCCCTAGGCATGAGTGCATTCATGTGTGTGCCTTCTGTGGGCTGTCAAATTGACACCATAAAACTCCACTGCCAATCATGAGTGGAAAGGTGATCCACTGTGGCGACCCCTAACCAGGAAAAGCCGAAAGAAGAAGAAGAAGAAGATAAAGATATGTGATCTGGGAATATTTGAGGGGAGGGGGGGTGAAGTTTGAGCTAAATTTGTCTCCCAGTGTATTGGCATTGTCCTCTGAATCCAAGTATGTGATATCATTTACTATTATCGCTGCAACAGTGGTGGGCATTGTTTTTGCGATTTCCAACATAGTTAAATAAGGCTTTGGGGTTATCTTTCACCTGGGTGACTATTTTTCCCTCATATCTGGCTTTGCTTGATTTAATCAAGGCCCAGGGTTTTTTGTTTAGTTTAACAAGAGCATTTTGGCAGCTTGAGACTGAAATCTATTTTTGCTTGTAATTAATTTTTTTCTTTTATTATAGAGCCTGTTTATATTAGATTTCTACCATACATGGTTACTTTTGCATTGTATTTATTTATGAAGTGGAACAATTTGTCTATAGAGCTATTAACGTGAATAAAATTTGTCAGTGCATAATGAGAGAGGCTGTCAAAATGGAAAGGCTTTTGAATTTAGCCAAGCTATAAATCAATTTTAGTTGATTAACCTTCACATAATCTCTGAGTACTGAGAAACTGGAAATTGCTTCTGAATTCAGTCTTGTGGTAAATGTGGATAAGTTGTGGTCTGTTATGACCAGGAAAGAAGTTGTAACTGGTGTCAAGGAAATCTGTTCTGTATTGGTAAGAAGGAAATCCAGGATTTTGTCACCCCTGGTTAACTGGTCCAAAGATTTTGTTTTGATGAAGTCCAGAATTTCTGGTAATGCATGTTTTACAATGTATAAGTCTCCAAGTTTATGGAGGGAGACAAGATCCTATGGGAATGGTATCTGACATAATACATAGGAACTCCATATAGTTACTTTAGAGGTATGAGCCACAGGATTCCTAGAGGGGGGTCCTATATTTAACTATGATACTCCAAGGTGTTCAGCTAATAGTGAGTTGGATGTTGTTAACAATGAGTTTGATGTAAAGGAGTTCTAGGTCATTACCTTGTCTAACAAGTCTACAGATGAAATGTGTTTTTAAGAATATGGAGACACTTCTGACCTTTGTGCATTCATCTAATGAATGTGGTGGTCCTGATTGTGTGAGAGACAATGAAACCCTGCAGTGATGGAGTTTTTGTTGAAGAAGAGGTCTCTGTGATGAGGAATATATCAAGGTTTTTCAGGCTAAGAAACGATTGTGGGGGGCTGGAGGTTTTTTTTTTTTTTTTTTTTTTTAGTTAAGGATCCTATCATGGAACAGCAATTCTTTCATGTTCTCTGTATTCCATTTACTTATATTGGATGCTTTAGAATACTAACACTGCCTAAAACCACACTGCAGTTATGGTCAAGGATTTAACTGATATGAGAAAGCCTTGGGGGATAGATGCAGACAATTACTGGCAAAGCAGTTAGGACTGTCTATCATCTCCTCCCAGGTTGATATATATTGTACCCCTTGAGAATGACACCAGACGTTTAGCCAGCTGTTAAAACAATTTTTGTTTGTACTATGAAATCATTCTTAGCTATGGTAAAATATTGCTTAAGGCTGGATTCATACCAGCCTCAGACCAAGAGTTCCATCATGTCTCTTTTCATATGGTCCAGGGAAGTACATTTCAAGTCACTTACACCCACATGTATTATGACTAAATCACATGTTTACTTGTGTTGCAATGGCATGAGTACATTCGTAATGTAGAAAATCCTGGTGCCTGACAAGCAAATGACTGTGACACTCTTCCTGCACAGCCTACTGAGTGGTGCATCAGTGCATTTCACTTTGGAGTCAGCTATGGCTACTATGTACTATATTAGCTTGTGTGTAGGTTTGCCTTATGTCTTTCTGAAATGAGTGAGTGTGACCCTTAGATGTATGTTTCATGGTGGGTGGTGCCTGTGTTCTGTATTTGTCATGTTGCTCGGGGTACTTGTTTCTTAGGTTACTTACTACTCACTAACTCACCTTTTAGACAGTTTAAAAGACCTCACTATTTTGTTTATGTTTCTTAACTACTCTTTTATAATTATGTGCATTTCAGGCTTTATTTATGTATATACTCTGTGATGCCTAAGCCCTCATGTTTATCCACACTGGGTAACTTTGCTGGCATTAGTCTGCAAACATTACACCTAAGTTTACCAATTTGAAATCTCTAGTAAAGGTGCATTACAGGACATCAGCCAGGCATCTATCTTAACTGGCAGAAACTCTGCAAAATATATGCTTTCATTGAAGCTGCATCCATCTCAGTTGTTTATCTTCAAACTGGACTAAGCCTATTCCTGCAGAGATTTCTCACCTTTCATACTGTATTATCATTTCCATTTCAGCTTTATAAAACTATAAATCTGGAAGGTATGGCAGATGAAAATATTAATTTTAAAATTACTTCTGAATACTGTAAGTATTAACTGACACATCACTGATAGTGAAGTATCAGAAGTTACTACTAGCCTGTTTACCTCTAGGGGTTAAGGGAAAAAGAGTCTAAGAACTGGATAATGATGAAAATTCAGAGAATACATTGTCCATCTTTGTGGTATAGAGGGCTATACCAGGAGTATGACCCAGGTAACCCAACTACAGTTATTGGCTTGGGAGATGAAATACCAATGACGGTGAGGAAGAAAGGGATCAATCAACACCTGCTCACCAATCCAGTGAGAGGGCGTGATCCATGGCTGCTTACTCACCACCACCACTAACCTTTGCTTGTCTGGTTGACTGCACAGGAATATTTGTTGCTCTTGACCTGCACTACATACACAGTAATGGAAGAAAAAGACCAGGGAAAATGTCTTGGTTCTACCATGAACTGCTCACTCGTATGCATTATTTGGTTTGCACTGTATTAGTGCATCAGTGAACATAACTTTCCAAGCAAAGCACATTTTAGGAGAAGTCCACCTTCCCACTTAAAAATGCAGTTTGCACTCTAATTGAATTTATCATGGTTTCCATTTTCTCATGGAATGCAGTATGACACATTAATGCCATTGATTTCCCTTCGCATCATCTTAAGGTTCTATGCTAAATCAAAGTGACATTTACAACCGCCATTGGTCCATGTCTTCATAACTTTGTTTATAGACTCAGGGTGGGCTTCATGAATAATGTGCACAATAAAGGAGGGCTAGTGTGCCAAAGAGCGATGTACTACTACAAAGAGCCATCCATAACGTCTGCTGCTCAACACTTTACTTGGTCTTTCCCCTTGTGTAGTCACAACATTCACACACCACTGACTCCTAGTCTGCATTATGCAACAATTATTTATTTATTTATTTTACATTTGTGTAACGGGATAGTCCAACTGGATACATGTCCATTTTCAGCAGAGGCCCGGGGAGAAAAGCTCCATATAGACAAACTTACATAGATTACACAGAAGTTAGCAAACAATTATAAAAACAAAGTGATTATATACAATGGGTGAGTAGTGTTCCCTAGTAGGGACTCACCATTCTCATGGACAGACAATTAAAAGTAAGAGACATCAGATTAGAAGCAGAGCTTGATTATGTAGTTACAAGTTTGATAACTGCAGAATATGCTTTTAGTTTATAACTTAATCAGGGTTGGTACATGGGCATAGCCAAATCACTTTGAGATACTGTTTGAGGTCTTTTTTGAAGATACTTTTGGAGAATTGTAGAGTTATATAGTTTGTAACAATTGTCTATAGCCTTACCACAGATACAGGAGGACATTTTTAAAGTTGATGCAGTGCATCTGGTCACACCAATCACCATTCCCTGATAATGGCCTTCTCATCATGAAGAGCTGTATAACATATTAGCAACCTAAATGGAATAAAAACTCTTTAGCACAGTA
This sequence comes from Protopterus annectens, assembly GCF_019279795.1. Taxonomy (NCBI): domain Eukaryota; kingdom Metazoa; phylum Chordata; order Ceratodontiformes; family Protopteridae; genus Protopterus; species Protopterus annectens. Next base: position 1,350,040,100 of record NC_056744.1, read on the forward strand.
GGAAAAACCCTACAACAACAGAGGTCCCTGTGATGCAGACAAACCCAGAGCCACATCTCCCCACCCCTATACAGTGACCCTGTCCATGGAGGATTCCAGAGTGATTCATCCCCTTATTAGCATAATACTCTACAGCCATGCATAAGGAGTAAAACATTTTTTATTCATTGCTGTGTGGCATGACATGGGAGCACAGCAAGGAGCAGCTCCTGAATACGCTATGTCTGGTCCTGCAACACTTTGCCTGGTAACTGTTCCCTGCCAGAGCAGACTGCGGCAGCAGATCACCTAATAAAATTACTGGTGACATTTCAAAGATTCCTTTATGTACTCTCTGTCATTAATGTAAAACATGTCTATGGCAGCGTGCATATATATGTGTAAATATATACCTATAATCATATATCTGTACCTATATCTAGTTGTCTATATATTGTCCGGCCCTGATATGAATGTATATAATATATATGTTATACAGACAGAAACACAAACAGACACACACACACACAAAGATATTTTATATATATATATATATATATATATATATATATGTAAAATATACATATATGTGTGTGTATATATATATATATATATATATATATATATATATATATATATCTAGGGTCTATATTAGAACATTGAAGTTTCAGAACTTCGAATGTTCTAATATCGACACCTAGTAACCGAAAAACTATAAGACTGAAAATTTAGAACAGGAAATTTTTTCCTAGGGAAAAAATTTGCTGTTCCAAAACACATACACACAACACAAACACACCAAAGAAACATCAATCCATACACATACACATAAAATCTTAAATCTAAACCTACACTAAAATGTACATATACCACTGTCTACCCACTTACCTTAACCCAAACCCTAACCCTAAGGTCCGTCACTATCGCACACACACCTCACCCGTGCCCTAACCCTAACCCTAACTCACCTATCCCATCCTAACCTTCACGTCCACACATTCGCACACTTACCTGACCCACGCCCTACCCCTAACTCACCTAACTCACCTAACCCTCATGTCCACACAATTGCACACTTACCTGAACCCAACCCGTAACTTTCCACCGCAGAGCTGAAAATAGCCAAGCTACAGGAACGGAGAACCGAATTCTTTCCTAGGAAAGAATTCGGTTATCTAAACTTCACTATTTTCAGCTGTCGCTTATTAGGTGTCAATATTAGAATATTCGAAGTTGTGAAACTTCGATGTTCTAATATAGACCCTTTATATATATATATATATATATATATATATATATATATATATATATATAATGTGTGTACGTCTATAGTGCGTGCATGTGTGTTATTTTGATTCTTGTGTCATATTTTGAATACCTATGCATTACACCTAAGCAATGTTTGAATTCAGTCCTGTGTGGATGTGTTGATCAATACATTAGCCCAGTCTTCAGAATAGTGTTTCTGTCAGTGTAACAAGTGAAAGGGATTGCTTTTTGTCAATGCAGATCTTGGCTGGCTACTTTATAATATTTCTGCAGCAGAAAAATAGAGAATGGAAAAAGAAGTTGTGATTTTATTATCACTTTCAGAGATGTGGTCAATTATGGAATAGTACAGGCTGCAACATTCACACTCACTTACAGATCCTTCAGATGTTACTGACTTTTTTGTGCTGATATGACAAAATGATTACAAAAGACATGGCATAATGCAAATGATCTTTTACTCCTTATTATTGTGTGCCTTTCTGTTGTCCATCTATTAATAACAGTATGACAGAGGTGACCAGGCAGCAAAGTAAAATCTGTAAAATCTGCTTTCACCTTATCCAGTTTTCTCTTATGTTCCTGCCATAACATTATACCGGTGACCTTTAAAGGTTGCATAAATTCTGTTACTGATTAATATTTATTTTGTTCCTATTTTAAAGTATTCAGACATTGACATCAGTTGACAGTACTTGAAATGCAACTAGTAAAAGAAGAGATAAATAACCAGGTGTGTATGCATTAAAGGTTGGAGACTAGTCTGGTGGTAACAACTCTTTGCTGCTTTGGTTAACTGGTTGTGTTGACTTGCAAAAAACACCCATGATTTTCTTTTAATGTATAAACTGTTTTAGTCGATAGCATCTGAATACATATACTAAATAATAACAGTTTCTAAAACATATCTACATTACTTGCAGAGATCAATGGTGGATGAAAAGATCACTCTTTCAAAAGAACAAAAGAACAAATGAAAAATGAGTTTATTTCTCACAAATTTAATTTTGAATTTAGAGCTTTTCACTATTGTATAACATAGCCCGGTCTTACACTTTGTAGAGATCAGAACTCCAAACAGATGCAGAAATGAAGGGACTACTACATCTACCACAAAGACTTTAATACAAAAAGACACAAGAGATTCTGAAAAAATCTGTTGTATGCATTGGACCAAAGCACTTAATCTCTTGTGGTCTTTTTGTATTTTAAGTCTTTATGGTGGATGTAGTGTCTTTGTTTCTGCCTATCTTTTGTTTTTTGTTCCCAGTTTATGGTGGTTTGTCCAGATGCTGTTGCATATGGGCTGCCGTATGTGGTTCTTAGCAACTTTATAAAGACCAGTTGGATTAGCTTTTTAATGAAACCTCAACATTTGCAGAGGCACAAAATATATGCTGAAATGAGCAGCTCAGTGTTGCAGCATTTAGCATTGTTGCAGAGTCATAGCAGGCTCCTGTAGTGTCCACTTATGTTCTACGATCTTGTGCCATATGCCCATGTGGTCATTCTTCCAAATCTGTGTCCGTCATCTTTAAGTTGATGAACAGCAACAAAACTAACCTACTGTATACTACTGTAGCAAGCTGATTGCAAGCAGCATGCCATAACTTATATCACATACAAAGTGCTCAAACACCTCAGTCCTGCATCCTGAGAGCAAAATCAGCATTGGCATTAATTTGTGTACTGTACTAGAAATAAATGAATAATACTATTAGTCGAGTGGAATCTTCCAGTCACTTCCCCTAACAACTTACACCTGGAGAGGTTATCCCTTTCACCCCACCCTAGCTTTACCTCTCCAATGTTGCATCACAACACTTGGTTCTCCCATCCACTTCTCATCTGAGAGGTCTTTTGCACACAGGTCTTTGTAGGATGCTGTCATTTCCTTCCACATTTCAAAGCCATGCCATAAGTTAACTGGTGATCCTCCAAATTCTCCTGGAGGTTTATATGCCATGTGCAGGTCAGTGTGTCTGTGTGTGTATGTTTGTGTGTGTGTGTGTGTGTGTGTGTGTGTGTGTGTGTGTGTGTGTGTGTGTGTGTGTGTGTGTGTGTGTGTGTGTGTGTGTGTGTGTGTGTGTGTGTGTGTGTGTGTGTGTGTGTGTGTGTGTGTGTGTGTGTGTGTGTGTGTGTGTGTGTGTGTGTGTGTGTGTGTGTGTGTGTGTGTGTGTGTGTGTGTGTGTGTGTGTGTGTGTGTGTGTCTGTGTGTGTGTGTGTGTGTGTGTGTGTGTGCATGTGTGTGTGTGTGTGTGTGTGTGTGTGTGTGTGTGTGTGTGTGTGTGTGTGTGTGTGTGTGTGTGTGTGTGGGCATTGGTAGGGTTGTGCATGATGCAATGGATTTGGCATTCCATACAGGTTTTGTTTCTTTGTGTTATGCCCAGTGAATGATGGATCATACCCCATCACCTTGACCCTGAATTGGCAGAAATCAGTAATTAGAGGTAAAATGAATGGTAGGTACATTAAGAAGATGTATTTCCTTTAATGGGCTGACTTAATAATTAGGTAATTAAAAGAAATATTCCATAACGGCCATTATTGTCATTGCTATGGAACATATTTATTTATTTGTCATTTATTAACCGGGTTACTCTATTTGAGCCAGAGACCCATTTTCAGTGGAGACCTGATGAGAAAAGCTGCAGTAGATAAAAAAAAAAAAAAAAAAATATATATATATATATATATATATATATATATATATATATATATATATATATATATATATATATATATATATACAGAAAATTGACAAGCATAGATTCAAAGTACAACAATATTATAAGGAATATATCAATGCATTAATAAGCAAGAACAAATAACATTAAAAGCATGAGAAGTTACATAGATGCTACTGTGAAGGTACGTGCAGAGGCCCACACCACTCACGTACATCGGGTATAAAGCGGTCATCAGCATGCACCTACCTCAGAACTTTTCTGCTGCCTGTGCGACTTTGTTCTTGTCTGTGTTCAGATAAGTACCCCATAGATGTTTGTGGTTACCTTTTTGCTACTGTGGTGCGGGTTAATGTCAGGTAGGAAGGGCAACTGCCAGTTCTGTTTAGGTTAAGATAACGACCACACAACTTGCAAAATCTGTCAAACTTTTGTTTCCAAAGCCCTTAGGAGCCATCTCGCTGCATTAAAGAAATCTCAGCCTGATCCTACTGCTGCGCTCTCTGTTCCATTCATACCTCTCAAAGCCGGTGAAGGCCCAGAGTCCGAGTCAGAATCCGTGGGCCTCCACTGATGGGTACCCAGAAGGAGGCCATCAAAGAAGCTACTAGCATGTCCCAGAGGGAGCCAGACCCCGGGGGGGGGGGGGGGACCAAGGTTTACAATTTCTGAGGGCACACGGGATTTCCCAAATCATCATAAGCAAGAACAAATAAAATTAAAGGCATAAGGAATTACATAGATTTAGCATTGCAAATATTTACAATAACAGCTGTTGATATGAAACAAAAAAAGATATGTAAATAAATAAATACAGTAGTAATCACCTCAATGATATACAGAAATTAGGTCTGTGCTAGTAAATTCTAGAATTACATCAGTCAGAGCTAAATAGGTAATAAATGCATGAATAATGTTTCAGTAAGTTAGAGTACAGTCTTGGAAGGCAGGCAATGAGTGGTATAGAGAGTTGAGGGTGGGTTTATTAAGTAGGCTGTTGGCATGAGCAGGAACTAGAATTAAAAAGGTAGTTTTTAAGTTCGGTTCTGATACGGGTTGAACAGTTGATATTATGACTATTTGGTGGGAGGTTGTTCCAGGCTTGGGACAATGTGCTTTTATAAAGTTTACCAATGTTTTTGTTGTTTTTATAAATATTAAGGAGGTGTTGATCTGAGCTGGGCAGAGTTTGAAAGGGGAAATAGAGGGATATGAGAAAGGAGAAAGCAGGACATGCTGAGGGTTTGTTAAGTAAGGTGTGAGTGAACTGCAGCTGAGTGTGAAGAAGAAGTTGGGGAAACTCAAACCACCGCAGGTGTTTTAGGGTAAGGCGGTGATGGGATTTATATGTTTGATTACTGGCAAATCGAGCAATGTTGCTATAAGTTTGCTCCAGTTTAGTTATAAGGGTAAATTGTAGATATGTGAGTATAGGAGAGCAAGAGCAGGTTTGGAGTTAGAGGCAAGGAATGTTTTGTTTTTGTTTCTGTATATATTTAAGGATTGCATAGGTTTATGGGTATGAGCTACATTTTTGTATTTCTTATGCGAATATAAGATGTGAATACTTTGCCAATAAAACTGGACTTGAGTGGTTGCTTCTTTGATATGTGTGGTAGCCATATTAATATCTTGGGGAATGAACAGGGAGAGTAGTCTGGCTTATTGAAATGCAGCTGGGTGAATCTTGGATAACTGAAACCATAGTACGAAACTGTTCATTTTCCAAAAATGTGATATTGAGCCCCTGCCTCTTCCCTAAATAAACATAACCTTAACTGAAATGCTACTACCTTGAGATGGGAATAAATGGGTAGGGTTTTTGTCCTGAATAATGATTTTTTTTTTACGTACAATTGAGAGCTTTTGCTTTGATTAATCAAGTTACAGTCCCATGGGTCCATGGCAAACACTAAACCTTCAATAAGTTTAGTTTCATTATAGGTTTATACTTTAAGCACTTTACATAATAGAAGAAAAAATAGAAGTAACTACACTAAAAGAAAAATAGCTAAATATAAGCAGCAAAACATATATAAATAAATGTACAATTAAGATTAAGTCACAAAACATTATAATAGTTAAATAGAAGTAATAAAATATATAAAAATACATTTTTAATTAAGAGAATGGTAGAAAATAATGTAATAAGCAAACGCCCTACTGCATAATCATACTGCTCACTGATATAATACCGCTCACTGATATCATGCTGCTCACTGATATTGTACTGCTCAGTGATATCATACTGCTCACTGATATACTGCTCAATGATATCATACTGCTCAATGATCTCATACTGCTCACTGATATACTGCTCACTGATATCATACTGCTCCATCATATCATACTGCTCACTGATATACTGCTCAATGATATTATACTGCTCACTGATATACTGCTCAGTAATATCATACTGCTCAATGATATCATACTGCTCAATGATCTCATACTGCTCACTGATATACTGCTCAGTGATATTATACTGCTCACTGATATACTTCTCACTGATATCATACTGCTCAATGATATCATACTGCTCACTGATGTACTGCTCAGTGATATCTTACTGCTCACTGATATCATACTGCTCACTGATATACTGCTCACTAATATCATACTGCTCAATGATATCATACTGCTCACTGATGTCATACAGCTCCATGATATCATACTGCTCACTGATACACTGCTCAGTGATATTATACAGCTCACTGATGTACTGCTCAATAATATCATACTGCTCAATGATATTATACTGCTCACTGATATACTACTCACTGATATACTGCTCACTGATATACTGCTCAATGATATTATACTGCTCAATGATATCATACTGCTCACTGATATACTACTCAATGATATTATACTGCTCAATGATATCATACTGTTCAATGATATCATACTGCTCACTGATATACTGCTCAATGATATCATACTGCTGACTGATATTATACTGCTCAATGATATTATACTGCTCACTGATATACTGCTCACTGATATCATACTGCTCAATGATATCATAGTGCTCACTGATATCGTACTGCTCAGTGATATACTGCTCACTGATATCATACTGCTCACTTATGTCATACTGCTCAATAATATTGTACTGTTCAATGATATCATACTGCTCACTGATATACTGCTCAATGATATCATACTGCTCACTGATATTATACTGTTCAATGATATTATACTGCTCACTGATATACTGCTCACTGATATCATACTGCTCAATGATATAATAATGCTCACTGATACAGTTCTGCTCAGTGATGTCATATTGCTCATTGATGTCATACTGCTGAATCATATCATACCATACTGGTCACTGATAGCATACTGCTCAATGATATCATACTGGTCAGTGATATCATACTGCTCACTGATATTGTACTGCTCACTGATATACTACTCACTCATATACTGCTCACTGATATACTGGTCAGTGATATCATACTGCTCACTGATATCATACTGCTCATTGATGTCATACTGCTCACTGATATCATACTGCTCAGTGATATCATACTGGTCAGTGTGATATACTGCTCATTGATGTCATACTGCTCACTGATATCATACTGCTCAATGATATCATATTGCTCACTGATATACTGCTCAATGATATCATACTGCTCAATGATATTGTACTGCTCACTGATATATTACTCACCGATATACTGCTCACTGATATCATGCTGCTCACTGATATACTGCTCAATGATATCATACTGCTCACTGATATCATACTGCTCAATGATAGACTACTCACTAATATACTGCTCACCGATATACTGCTCAATGATATCATACTGCTCACTGATATACTGCTCACTGATATATTGTTCAATGATATCATACTGCTCACTGATGTCATGCTGCTCACTGATATCATACTGCTCAATGATATTATACTGCTGAATGATATTGTACTGCTCAATAATATCATACTGCTCAATGATATCATACTGCCCACTGATATACTGCTCACTGATATACTGCTCACTGATATACTGCTCAGTGATATCATACTGCTCACTGATATACTGCGCAATGATATTATAATGCTCAATGATATCATACTGCTCACTGATATACTACTCACTGATATACTGCTCACTGATATACTGCTCAGTGATAGTATACTGCTCACTGATATACTGCTCAATGATTTTATACTGCTCAATGATATCATAATGCTCACTGATACACTACTCACTGGTATACTGCTCACTGATTTCATACTGTTCAATGATATCATACTGCTCACTGATATTCTGCTCAATGGTATCATACTAATCACTGATATCATACTGCTCAATGATATCATAGTGCTCATTGATATCGTAATGCTCATCGATATCATACTACTCACTGATATCATACTCCTCAAAGATATCATAGTGCTCACTGACATCGTACTGCTCAGTGATATACTGCTCACTGATATCATACTGCTCACTGATGTCATACTTCTCAATAATATTGTACTGCTCAATGATATCATACTGCTCACTGATATACTGCTCAATGATATCATACTGCTCACTGATATTATACTGTTCAATGATATTATACTGTTCACTGATATACTGCTCACTGATATCATACTGCTCAATGATATAATAATGCTCACTGATATAGTACTGCTCAGTGATCTCATACTGCTCATTGATATCATACTGCTGAATCACATCATATCATACTGCTCACTGATAGCATACTGCTCAATGATATCATACTGCTCATTGATATCATACTGCTCACTGATATCATACTGCTCATTGATGTCATACTGCTCACTGATATTGTACTGCTCACTGATATTGTACTGCTCACTGATATACTACTCACCGATATACTGCTCACTGATATCATACTGCTCACTGATATACTGGTCAGTGATATCATACTGCTCACTGATATACTGCTCAATGATATCATACTGCTCACTGATATCATACTGCTCACTGATATACTGCTCAATGATATCATACTGCTCACTGATATACTGCTCACTGATATCATACTGCTCACTGATATACTACTCACTAATATCATACTGCTCACTGATATACTGCTGAATGATATCATACTGCTCACTGATATACTGCTCACTGATATACTGTTCAATGATATCATACTGCTCACTGATGTCATACTGCTCACTGATATCATACTGCTCAATGATATCATACTGCTCACTGATATCATACTGCTCAATGATATCATACTGCTCAATGATATCATACTGCTGAATGATATCGTACTGCTCACTGATGTCATACTGCTCACTGATATCATACTGCTCAATGATATCATACTGCTCACTGATATTATACTGCTCACTGATATCATACTTCTCAATGATATACTACTCATTAATATCATACTGCTCACTGATATACTTCTTAATGATATCATACTGCTCACTGACATCATACTGCTCACTGATGTCATACTGCTCACTGATATACTGCTCAGTGATATCTTACTGCTCAATTATATCATACTGCTCACTGATATCATACTGCTCAATGATATCATACTGCTCCATGATATCATACTGCTCAATGATATCATACTGCTCTCTGATATCATACTGCTCACTGATATACTACTCACTAATATCATACTGCTCACTGATATACTGCTCAATGATATCATACCGCTCACTGATATCATACTGCTCACTGATGCCATACTGCTCACTGATATCATACTGCTCAATGATATCGTACTGCTCAATGATATCATACTGCCGAATGATATACTGCTCAGTGATACACTACTTACTGATATCATACTTAACTCTGATATCATACTGCTCAATGATACCGTACTGCTCAATGATATCATACTGCTGAATGATATACTGCTCAGTGATATACTACTTACTGATATCATACTGATCACTGATATCATACTACTCACTGATATCATACTGCTCACTGTTGTCATACTGCTCACTGATGTCATACTGCTCATAGATATCATAGTGCTCACTGACATTGTACTGCTCAAAGATATCATAGTGCTCACTGATATCGTACTGCTCAGTGATATACTGCTCACTGATATCATATTGCTCACTGATGTCATACTGCTCAATAATATTGTACTGCTCAATGATATCATACTGCTCACTGATATACTACTCAATGATATCATACTGCTCACTGATATTATACTGTTCAATGATATTATACTGCTCACTGATATACTGCTCACTGATATCATACTGCTCAATGATATATAAATGCTCACTGATATAGTACTGCTCAGTGATCTCATACTGCTCATTGATATCATACTGCTGAATCATATCATACCATACTGCTCACTGATAGCATACTGCACAATGATATCATACTGCTCACTGATATCATACTGCTCACTGATATCATACTGCTCATTGATGTCATACTGCTCACTGATATTGTACTGCTCACTGATATACTACTCACCGATATACTGCTCACTGATATCATACTGCTCACTGATATACTGGTCAGTGATATCATACTGCTCACTGATATACTGCTCAATGATATCATACTGCTCACTGATATACTGCTCACTGATATCATACTGCTCACTGATATACTACTGACTAATATCATACTGCACACTGATATACTGCTGAATGATATCATACTGCTCACTGATATACTGTTCAGTGATATCATACTGCTCACTGATATCATACTGCTCAATGATATCATACTGCTCACTGATATCACACTGCTCACTGATATCATACTCACTAATATCATACTGCTCACTGATATACTTCTCAATTATATCATACTGCTCACTGACATCATACTGCTCACTGATGTCATACTGCTCACTGATATCATACTGCTCAATGATATCTTACTGCTCACTGATATCATACTGCTCAATGATATCATACTGCTCCATGATACCATACTGCTCAATGATATCATACTGCTCACTGCTATCATACTGCTCACTGATATACTACTCACTAATATCATACTGCTCACTGATATACTGCTCAATGATATACTGCTCACTGATATCATACTGCTCACTGATGTCATACTGCTCACTGATATACTGCTCAATGATATCGTACTGCTCAATGATATCATACTGCTCAATGATATCATACTGCTCAGTGATATACTACTTACTGATATCATACTGATCACTGATATCATACTACTCACTGATATCATACTGCTCACTGATGTCATACTGCTCACTGATATCGTACTGCTCAATGATGTCGTACTGCTCAATGATATACTGCGTACTGATATCATACTGCTCACTGATATACTACTCACTGATATCATACTGATCACTGATATCATATTGCTCACTGATATACTACACACTGATATCATACTACTCACTGATATCATACTGCTCAATGATATCATACTGCTCACTGATGCAGCAGAGTGTCTACCACACTAAAACAGCATGCAGAAAATGCTTACAATGAGCGGAATTAAAATGAGGGATATCATATCGACCATAAATATGGGGGTCTGACACATTCAACATACAAAGTAAAGGAAGATCACTGAAGCTTTGAAACAGCATCCAGACAGCTATTATCATTTATATAAGTTAGTGTTGCATCTTTTAGAAGAATCTGGACATTAAGCTACATGGTAAGACTGAATCTTATGTTATTGTTCAAGGCAATTAACTTCTGAAGCTATATGAAACCTAAGCAAGTTCCACATCGCCCCAGGATTTTACTAACCTCCTCTTCACAATTCTCTATGTTTGTTATTGACTGCACTTTAAACAATTAATACAAATTAGGAATTAAAACTACTTTATTGGATGCACAAAAGATTACACAAACTCATAATGGTCAGGCTAGCATTTAACTAGCCACTGGAGAAAAAAGTATTCCTGAGTTTAAAACATGCAACATGTATTCAACTACCATCTGATATAAAAATATATAATACTTTGATGATGCTCAAGAAAACATCCAAGGTATCTTCTTCAAAATGAATCTAAGTGCCCTTACATTTGTGATATGGCCTATTATTAACAGTATTACCCAGTTAAATATGCCTAGAAGGAAGTTTTTCCAACTATGTACAAGTTGTACATGTTTGATCAACTCTACCTGTTCTAACTATAACAAAATGATATGCACCTATTAACTCCACAGACTGCAGCAGGGGCATACTGGGACAAGAAATAGACTCTGGAACCATCAGAACCACCAGCCCATTTTCACTTACCTTCTGCTGTCTGGTTGACCCTGTCAGCCTACAGCCCCAGGATGTCAGAAAGATAATTTATATAGGAGACTTCACCAAAATGTAACTAGTATCTGGTTGACCCTGCCATGAAATAATTATATATAAAAATTAGCTGGTCAATTCTGCCAGAAAAAAAAAAAAAAATGTAGAAAGTATTTTGCTGATCCTGCCAGGAAAAAAAAAACTGCAGAAAGTATCTGGTTGGCCCTGCCAGGAAAAAAATACAGAAATGATCTGGTTGGCCCTGACAGGGAAAAAAAACTGGGAACTTACGTTAAAGTTTAAACACACATTCAAACATCCATTCGGAAAGCTAATTTCTTCTTCTTTGGTGACTTGTCGCTCATCTGTCCACTCTTATGAGAGTGACAGGACTAAGCAGCACGTCACCCACATAGTCAGAATAAGTGAAAGGGTGCTGACTTGACAGTTTGGTCAGCATCCTATTTCTTTGGGTAAAAACTGCAGAGACTTCTGGGCATTTTCATTGATTCCTGCAGTCTTCCCAATCCGGACTGTTTTTAACACACACAGTTTTGATGAACACGGGCCCACTGGTCCATTTTGACACGAGCCCTTCTGGCATTTGTCAAAATTGTCAGATGCCCAGTCTGCCCCTGGACTGCAGTATGTAAATCCTTCCCACTGCAGTTCTCTGATTGTATCTTACAGTATTATACACCTTTGTTAACTGTTTTTGAGTACTGTACCTTTGTACACAGGTTAAGCTGGAGAAGGAAGAGTAGATACAATCACTTACCCAAATATCAAATTGTAAAATAAAATGGAATAAATAAAATAATTAATTTTGTTTTGTATTGTAATGTGGCCATCAAGAACTCCAATTGTTAATAATCCAATGGATTTTTGTTTGTTTTTTATCCTTTTTTCCTTTATTTAGAAATAATGCAACTACAACATATCTGTGTAATTCAGACATGATGTATCATCAAAAAGAGTTAAACTTCATTCTATGGCAACCACCTCCAAGAGTTGTCCATTTTATACACTCCAGATTAAACAGAGCACCCTAAATGGAAAGCAACATGAGGTGTTACTGGATAAGAAAAATCTACCTATCCTAAACTTTGACTGATCCCTAACGGCTCTCCTTCATTAAACCTGTCTCCATGAAAGCCACATCTATCATGCATGCCTTTAAAATATTACCCACCATTACCTTTTTTCCATCCTAGTCTCCTTAACCTTTTTTTTATTTCACAATATCCTTTTTCTATTCCTAAGTTTCTCACTTCACTAGAAAATCAGCTGGGCTTCCCCCTTTGCAGTTCACAGCTGTATAACTTATCAGTCACTCCTCCAAAATCACAACAGAGTCCTTCATTCACATCCTTTATGAATAATCATTTATTACTTAATGACCATAATAAAATGAAAGTGAATCATTTAAACTCTTGGAATCTCCAAACTCAAAATGGGAACACTACAAACATAATAAAAAAAATACAAATATTATTTTTTTATAAGGGGCAAGTCCCTTGCAAGCACAACATGAAGACAGATCCCACACTCCCAGTCTTTATGCATATACTACCTCCAAGTTCACAGCAGAAACTCAGAAAAAGAAAAGAAGGTGAGAGAATGTAAAACTAAATTTCTCTAAGTGCAGCAATTCAAAAACAGGTACATCTCTGTGAGCTTGCACCTGCCCATGCATGGAGACATTTACAATGGAAAAGTTTTACCTGCTTCAATGTTTTCAATACCTGGCACAGCAGGATGTGGCACACTACAGGTTTTCCCTTGTATTCTGCTCATTCTAGCTTTGTCCCACTCCACCAGGATACTCTTCTACTTTTCCCAGACCTTGAAATTTCAGAATATATTGACCAATTCTGCAACATTCTGATCACTCTTTCAGCAGCTACTGTAACCTTTCTTCTGCCACTTCAGGACTCCTTTCTGTGTATTTAAGCCACTTGTGGACCATGTCCATCTGATGATCTCACAGACCTCTAAGCTTGTACAGCTAACCCAAAACCTACTGTAGCCCTTCTCAGTAACAACCCTCATCTTCCTCCTTCCAAGCGCTCATTGTCTCTGCAGCTCTCTGGAACCTATACTCCACCATATCCATACAGACCATACTTGTACAGTGCAATAAATGGCTTTGTGCTTCACTTTTGCAGTCCTTTGCATGATATATACAAATAATATGTGGTCACTGATATAAAACAGCCAGCAAAGCTAGTAGTTTTGTTTCATTGTATGTCTACATGATTAAGAAGCAAGTTTATGCATACGCTTTATATACCATCATGGGAAAAAGTCACGATAATCAAGATCAATGGAGGCTTCTTTTCAATAATTGACTTCTGACTTTTTATTGTTAATGTGTTATTTACTTGAAAAGTTTCAGTAGTATTATAGGTCATGGAGGTAGAAGGAAGGTGATGTTATTTCTTTTTAACTGTGATGTTATTTTTGTCCACATGCTGAGTGAGTCTAATTCATAATGAGTCATAATGGTTTATAATTCATAATGTTGAGTGAGTCTTCAGTTATTTTGCATTACTTTACCTTCTGAATTTTGTGCATGTTTGTCAGGGATATGGAGACAGAGTGACAGACAAGAAGATGGGGTAGTGCATTATCTTTACATTTTACTTTAAAATATCACTTTACATTTCACATATGAATTAAACAGTTCATATATGCAGTCACCAGTTGAGAAAATGCTGCACCTGCCCTTCATGTTTGTGGCATATTGCACTGCTTGACCCCCATTTACTTATGCTAGCTTTCATCTGTCTGTTTATCTTGTCTTTGGGGTGCATAAAACATGTGTGGTAATGGTTGTTAGGGGATGTACAAATGTGAAATTCACTGCCTGAGTATACTTTTACCATCACTCTCTGGACACTGTAATAGGAGAGGTCATTCTGTCGGCAGCCAAAGGCTATACTGTCAACCTGTCAAGACGTACTGAAGAGATGTCTATAATAAACATCCCAAAGCAAACACAGGCTTGTCCACAGCCAGCCAAAGCAATTAAAATAAAAAAAGAGCAACAGTCTCTTTCTACATTGTTTGCACACATAAGGATAAATATGGCTAACTAAATGGCATTTATAATACCTTTTTTCTATTATAATCAAAGTAATTGTTACACTTAAGGACTAGCATGCATGTGTATATTTGTGTGACTGTGTGCATGCGCACACACACATACTCCCTCACACAAACATATATATATATATATATATATATATATATATATATATATATACTGTCCATCTGTGTGTGTGTGTGTGTGTGTGTGTGTGTGTGTGTGTGTGTGTGTGTGTGTGTGTGTGTGTGTCACTTGAAATGCACCATGCTTGTTGTACCTTTAAAATCATCTTACTCAGACTTGAATAAGATAACTTATAGACTTCAGTTGTAAAAATACTGACCCCATCAGTCATAATTTTAACAATGTTGGCAGCAAAATCATTACATTTGAATTACATTTTAGTGACAGTTTTTAGTGCCATATACTTCTCCAAACCAAAAGCACTTTGATTAAGCCATCTTCAGACTTATTACAATATTTTCTAAGGCTGCTCTTGGTAGAACCGTAGCACCCACATAACTGACCACTCACTGACTGGTATGTAAAGCTATAAGAAAGATCTATTAAGGATGTATAAAGTAATAATTAAGTTATAAGGTGGGTGAATTACATTTTATTTTGGTTAATCCTGGTCTATAAATTAAAAAATATAAATAAACAGATAAATGAATCAGACTGAATGATCTATTCCCCCCTAATAGAAGAGTAACTGGGTAAAATATTATGTTACCTTGCTTGAGTAAAAAAAAAAAAAAACTCTTTTCTTTTACCTGATTGCAAACCTAAACAGTACCGAGATAACACACACCTTATTGCAGCTCATTCATCCAAGTTCAGTACTTTAGTAACTCCTTCCAAGGAAAATGGTTTGAAAAGAGATCATATAAATGTCTGTGAGCTTTAGGGATTGCAAAAGGAAGTTGTGAGGAAGGGTGATATTGTATGAGTCAAGGAGTGCAAATCTAAGGGGAAAACTGACCAGAAGAAATACCTGTAGAAGTGCTGTGCCACAAATGGAGGTGCACAACTTACTATCATAACTCATAATACAAAGATTTTATGCTTGAGTTATGGTTTCACCATCACTTCTGTATTGTGTGTGTTGTCTTGTGTGTGTGTGCATGTCTGTGTATCTGTATATACACTCACAAAATAAAAAAAAACAGTTTCTGTTTCTCCATATCTTTTTATAAATACTGTGTGTGTGTGTGTGTGTGTGGGGGGGGGGTTGACTTGTGTGTTTTCAGGACCTGCCTTGTAGGTGTGATGCTAACACTGTAGTACTGCTGATGTTGATGTGTCAGCCATATTGGAGGTTCTGTGGATTCTGGATGGTAAGATCTGCATCATATGCTTGCCTCAGTGCACAGTCCCGCTGACTCTGAATTGCATTAGGACTACTTATAATAATAAGCTGCTCACCTGCACATTTCCTGAGGATCAGCAGAGTGTTTGATGTGAACCTGCATACATCATTTTTACCATGTGTCTTGACCATGAATCTGATGTAGGTTATTTTCCATACTTTTCCCTTTCTTTCTTCATTTGCCCTATGCAAGATGTGCAAAAACGTCTTCTGCTGTTCCTGCCATAGTAGGACATAAATGCTTGATAATCTTTTCTCACTAAGCTGCCAGACTATAAAGAAAGACAACCTTTGCAATGTTTACAAGAAAGGATTTCCTAATCATATCTGGAACATTATGTCTTACAACTGAACTAAATGTATTATGCACTACAGAGTGTAAAGGCATATGTAACAGTTCATTATAGAGTCATAAGCTCTAATTGTTTAGAGAGGTCTGCTAATTGTGTGAACAAACAATTAGATATTCTAAGTAACGCAGCAAACACATCAGAAGTGCTTGCATAAAGGAAGGAATGATTCTCATTAGCCTTTAAAATTTAAAGATGCTGTAGGCATTATGTAGCTAACCTCCATCCAGAATCTGCAATTCGTGAAAACAAAATGGAAAATAGAAAAAAAAAAACAACTGAAATGTATTCTGAAGAAATGCATGACAGACTAACTTATCAGACATTTCAGGTTTTCCACTTGATCCATTTATGAAAGAACCACATTTTAAGAGCTGCTATTTTCCTGATGCTCCTCCTTAGTTTTAGGACTAGATAACTGTTGAGAGAAACATTTATTGTTGCTACTCTTAAGCATATGGAAACAGAAGCAAATAAGGGCTCCTCACTAATGTGTTGATGAAAATGAGATTTATCAGTATCTTGTGAAAGAAACAACAAGGTCTAATCTTACAGTGTGAGAGTTTGCAGTAGTTAGGCTATGCACAGATGGTGCAGTTTGGTGGGCCAGGATAAACCCCTTCCTTCCTCATTAGGTAGCAGAAGTCTGCACAACAGCACAGATGTTTATCATATGCTGGGAGCTGATAACAAGCTTTACCCTGCCATCCTTATGTGATTCCACATCATTTTTACTGTACTATGTGACTATTTCATTAAATGAGACAATGCTTTCAAGGGAAACCCAGAATAAAGGCTGTTGCTCTGACTTAACCTAATAGATTATGAAATGCATTAAATGTATGCAGGAATACACAGTAAATTTACTGAGAATTTTCAGGTAAACACTTGTAATACATTTTTGGAACCCTATGTTTTTAACTGAGCATCAGGTGTGAGTGCAAGGAGTACTGCCTCGATTGCTGGATGGTCCTGCACACTATCTAATTATACTGCAACTCAGGAAATGGGTTCAAGTTAGGAAACAAGGCACCTGAGCAGCCAACTGGGGAGGCAGGAAATGCAACATTATTTTACTGGTTTGCCTACCCTGGAGGGAGGGGGTCTTAAGCTTAGGGTAGCCTCAGTGATGATTCTGATAGCTGTGCATCTTAAGCTTACAGATACTAGAGGGAACACACTGGCATATGTTCATAACCTTAACGGTCTTATGTCAGTATGTCTCTGGTATACCGACAGTGAATGGAAGGGGCATAAAATTAAAGCCCTACAGCTGGGAGCATTATGCTGTACCAAGACACCTCAGTCTCCCCAAGAGAATGGACACATCTGTCATATTAAGTGGGGGGATTGTCAAAAATGACTTCTAGCATCTGGGATCGAAGAGAGGCATCAACATCAGCCAATGTTCTATTGTAGGGGGGGGCAAAAAATACTGAAAATGGCTTTTCTAAATGGGAACCAAGTTTGAATGACTAAAGTTTGCTTAATTAGGAAAGTGATCAGGTGACTCCTATAGGGTTAAAGGGTTGAAGGAGCATCAAACTGCATGTTTTGTCAGGGTGATTACTGTAATTTAACTCTGACACATATGAATCAGCCCAATATCAACTCATCATTTAGTAATAAAATTACCAAACTCATGAAGTGTGAGCAATAATGTATCAGGATGTAGTAGTGAGGATTTTGGATGCAAATAGTTAACTAATACTTTCCTTGCTCAGTTTTCTTTTATGAAAATATGTCAACGTATGTGCATGTATGTGTGCATGTGTGTGTGTGTGTGTGTGTGTGTGTGTGTGTGTGTGTGTGTGTGTGTGTGTGTGTCTGTGATTGTATGTTAAAATGATGCCACCCCAGGAAAAAAGGAAAAACAACTGAAGAGATATTCCAGTTTGAAGGATGCCTCGTACATCACATTCATCTTCAAGAACATTACTACTTGTATTGAAGAAGTATCATGAATGCAAAACCTATCAAATTCGGCATGAGTCAGAATTAAAAATGCCTTTAATGACTTAACATTTTTATCAGTGTTATACCTTGTTGACAGAATAAAGCCTATTTAATGCTTCAAAATCTCTACTGCATGAACAAAACAGTGCAACAGCTAGTAATTGTTAGTCTGTAG
>NC_056744.1:1350091730-1350097734 GCF_019279795.1 Protopterus annectens
ATATATATATATATACACACACACACACAGTTATATATATCTCAAGCTTTACACTATCGACACTTTGTCATTTTACTAGGATATACTACTTGACTATTCATAACTTTAGATTTCTCAACCAGTTGTTTAATACTCTAACCCTTTCTATATGAAAAACAAGTGGCATTTCCTAATTGGTTGCACAGTACTTCATTAAAAGAAATAGTCTACTTCCTACATATGATTTTTTTTTTTTTTTAGCAATCCATACCATAGGTAAAAATAATGGGTCTAATCATATTTTTAACTGTGTCCCTCCTTTTTACTCCTTTTATCAAATTATGTGTATTGTCTTCCATCTTAAGGCAATGTTGACACCTGACTTTCCTTTTCCTGAGAACTTTGATCTTCACCTCATTTAACACAGGGCTGTGATAACGTCACTCTGATAACATTGTTTTTAAACCTATTTCATTCAAAATGAAAATGTATTGTTATCAGATGTCAGTCTAGAGATGCTGAAAATGTGCCCCTTTATTAGGCTTCTTTTTTGTGTCATAGGGTAACAACCTGAAAATGCAAATAGATGTTACAAAACATAAGCTTCCTGTAAATCAAGGAGTCATATGTCCCATTGACATAATCTTTAACTGTCATAGTATCGAAAAACATTAATGTTACTGGAACTAAATTTAGTCTAAAAAAATGTGTATTAGAATTCAGAAATTCAACAAAAAAAATCAATTGAATGTAGATCACCCTTCCATACTTTCTTCAGTACCACAAAACTATATTAGGAAAAACTGGAGCTCATGAGGCACCCATTTCTACACCCAATTTTTGTTTATAAGAAATTATTTTTTCAAAACAATATCCATCGATGCATGTAATATAAGCACATCCTTTTAAAGTATGATAAGAACTGATTGTCTCATGGAACCAGTGTAACTTTAATTTGTTTAGTATTTCCTGCAAAAAAGATTTATAATGTCCAAAGTGGCCAAAAGTGCTTGCTTACAAACACAGATTTTGATAACAGACAGTGCTACTAATCTTTAAGTATATGTTCCTTCTTAATAATTTTTTAACTTTTCAGTGATGAAAATAGCTAATGGTTCTGTCTTGAGCCATTTGCTGCCACTATTGGTCAAAATGGTGAATCATGTATATTTTTATGGATCTTAGGAATATCATGCAGCTCTTCTCTATTAATTTGCTGTGACAGCAGAAAATCATTCAGTAATCAGTTTTAGCATATGAAATGTTTATCTCATTTTTGAAGCTATTTCATAATTGTATTCATTCATTATCAAGTTGAGCAGTCTATTACAATAATCCAAAAAGCCCATCAGTACCACACCGTGCCTTTTATCTGGTTTTATCACTGTGATAGCATTTTTAGTCATAAGATACCTTAGTAGTTCAATTTCAGTTGAAATCAAATTATATTTACAGAGTTCTTAAAGCAGTTGAATAGAATGATGAAAGGGGGGCTATACACCCTTTTTTGTCTTAAATTGTTTTTATATTAAAGCATTTATTGTTATTCAAAAACATCAGACTAAAATTTAATTTTCTAGCGGATAACTTACTAGCAGTAATCAACCTAGCAAAGTCAATATTCTTAGAAGGTACAAAGTTAAAACTTGACTGAAATAAAATAAAATGATCATTCATAATATCAATACTGATGAAACTGTAAATAGTAAACCCATGGTGTGTATAACACACATGCATGCCTTGCACAATGATGTCATTATTAGAAATCATTCCAAAATATACAAAATTACCAAGATTGTCTTCCTGCAAAAAAACAGTATGCCTTATCACTATCATTTCAGGGTCAATGTTCCTTAAATATTATCAGTAAAACAAATAATTTTGCTGAATAGTGGTGTGTTCTTCCATAAACCTTTGCTTCTGTAGACAGTTCACGATGGTAATTTTTTTTTAATATTAAGACTTGCCTGATACACCGAAAGGTAACAAGCCAACCATAAACTTTATTTTGAGGAGCACCCATTACTGTAATGATTTGTAATGTCAGGCCCACTAGAGTAAGTCTCAAAACACTGAGACTGAATGGACAAATAATGGACTTACATATAACAAGTCCAAGATGGCCATTTTCCAGAATATTCAACTTTCCTCCAAGGTATAGCAATCTCAGAGTTGGTATATATACATTGGGGGTTTAAGGGGGGTTGCCCATCCCCACATCTGGGGCTGCAGGGTGTCGCCACCCCACCCATCCTCCAATTAAAAAGAAGTTTAAAGGTGAAGAGTGGTCTTTGAGATTCATTCTTCCTAGGTTTTGGGTCTTTTTTTTTCCAAATGCCAACATTTCAGTAGGGAAACACAACTACATTCACTATTAAGTATTAAGGACTTGCTTACAAGATAGCAGTTTTATGATGCATAGAAACCATTCCAACACAAGGAAATGCATTTCAAAGCCACTGTTGCTGCCAATATGACTGTAGAGGAAACTACTTTTGGAAAACTAAAGAGGTATGCTTTTTCAAAAATGACAGCTGCTTAATGTAGAACTACAAAAATCTGCCGCTAAAGCAGTTAAGTAAGCTGATTCCAAATAAAAACAAACTCAACTACTTGCAATTCATTTTTTTAGCTACAAGTTACTTTATATCCTTCCGTGGACAACAAATGGAGTAAACTGCCTAACCACTTACAAGCCACATCAAGTTTTTCAACTTTCAACCCAGCAGCTAAAGCTTACTTACTCAGCCTTAACACCTGTTCACAATGAAGGAGCATAAAGGAAATATTATATCCTAAAGTATCTGATAAAATGTAGGTCATAAAATTATAATTGATAGGAACTTTGATACCACAAACACAGACTGCATTACTAAAATATGTCAAGCACTCTGAAGTATCAATAAATTACTGATTCTTAGAAACTGCATCATTTCAAGAAAAAAAAAACAGACAAAATGTGAGAGTTTTCTGTGCTGGGAGCTGACAGATTACAACTGTAAAATGATGAAGTCTATGCCTAAGTAACCAGTGGGTAAACATAGACATATGAAAAAGTATGTCATCCTATGTCAGGACTGATACAAAGCACTGGTTAATTTATCATGTTAACAAGTGAATCAAGTAAACAAAAATTAGAAAATGTAGATTTGTGGTGCCTTAGTGATTGCTGTTTGGGGTGCACAAGTAAAAGTGTGGGCAAAATCTTTCCCAGTAATCTTCAAAGTTAAAAACCCTCATTAGAATGACAGTATGGCTGTCCTTCAGGGATTCCCAGAGAACATATTAGCCTTCTAAACAAAACTGTTTTGTGAGCTTTTGGCAAAGTAACATTATAAACATAGAAACAAGCCACGTGAAAATTGGCAGACTAATATCTGGATTGTTCTTCATAAGTTCCTGACAGAGTTAAGTAAGTGTTATTATATGGCACAGACAGGCAATCTTTAATCTTAAGGTACTGTGTTTTGGTGGAGAGGCTTTCAGCAGCGTCTGCATTGACATGCAAGAATGTAATTCTCTCACCTTGTAGGTATACTTCAGAGATAAGTAAATGCAGGATTCCCATCAAAATAATACCTCACATTGCAGCTAGCAAATTGTACATAATCACTTTTATAAAACTGATGCAATTAAACCTTAAGGCACATTCAAGGTTTCTTTTGTTGGTATATGCCTGCTAACTGAATATATATGCATAATGCATAGTGCATCTTCTTGCTACAATCAAACATTGATATTTTTTTTTTATTATTAATGTATGTCTGGTCATTGGAGGTATATGGTTAACATCTCTTAGTGCTTAGTTATTTTAGCTCTTTACAAATCCTATCACCTACACAGATGGATTAACATTTCAGAAACTAAAAGAATTCTCAGAGAGCAATGCAGCTGAAATACTTCCTACTTAAACTGCGCTAAGCCTACACAAAGTCTTAGGCAGTACTAATTTGGATTGATTTTTTGAAGCACAGAAGAGCTCCATGGTCTGCAAACTTGTGTTGAGTTCTAACTTTAACTGAAGGATCAAACTCTTTAATGGATTAACACATATTTCAGACATGCAGAAAAATAATGGCTACAGGAAATGCCATGCAGCTGGCCCAGCTAACATGAAAACATAAGACAAAAATGTGGTAGACCAGATCTGTTTAATAACTATATTATCCAAGTGCCACAGAAAATCAGATATATGGTATCATTTTATATTTACAGAGGTAAAGACTGATAAAAAAGTAAATGTATTTGACAATCCCAGATGAAATTAATTTTAGTTGTTTTTATATGGAGGTTTAAGGACTTGGGCGATGCGCTCATTTCTTTTGTTTTATATGGAGGTTTAAGGACTCTGGCAGAGTGCTCTTTGCTTTTGTTTTATATGGATGTTTAAGGATGCGGGGAGAGCGCTCATTGCTTTTGTTTTATATGGATGTTTAAGGACTCGGGCAGAGCACTCATTGCTTTTCTTTTTCACTACAGTGTCTCTGCACCATGGTTGTCACAGCAACTGATAACCATGGTAGCACTCATTTAAATTATAGTGACTGCTTACATTCATTTGACAGTGGGCTATCACCTGGTTCAATGCTGTTGGGTGTTTAATGATAGGTGTACTATGGAGCTCAGTGTCAGGGAATACCAGGGAGAATTGTGCAACTGAGTAAATAATGTGTATGTGTGTGTGTGTGTGTGTGTGTGTGTGTGTGTGTGTGTGTGTGTGTGTGTGTGTGTGTGTGTGTGTGTGTTGGCAGGGTGATTCTTTGCGTTCATGTATAGAGTATCTGTGTACTTGGTACTTTAATCATGTCTGCAAACAGCTGATGTGTAGTAGTCGTGTGTGTGTGTGTGTGTGTGTGTGTGTGTGTGTGTGTGTGTGTGTGTGTGTGCGTGTGAGTGTGCGTGTGTGTGTGTGTGTGTGTGTGTGTGTGTGTGTGTGTGTGTGTGTACAGTCAGACAACACACATTCTGTCATGTTTGTTTTCTAGTTTTGGTACCAGGTTTTATAACTCTTCTGAATTCACTTTTTTATTCCACGATTGGTCCTGCTGGAATCGCAATGTAAAACATTACTCGGGACAGAGTAATATATGTTTTTTCTAGTATATTTTAACTCTCTCAAGTAGTTATTCTATTAATTAGTATTTATAGAAAATGTCATCATTATACTGTATTAAAATGATTTTGTTGTGATGTGATAGAGGTCAGTATGTAAGCAATGACTCCTGAGATGTGGGAATTAATGATAAATAATGGACTGCACAGGGGTGTTGTTAGGCCAAACACTGGATGTATGGGCCTGTCTAATCCTGAAAGGCCCATGTGCACCTGAGCTATGTAGAAATTTAAATGCAATTACTGCAGTGAGCATGCTGCCTACTTTGTGACACCACAAACTCTGTATCTACGTTACACAGCTATCTAATTCATTGGTTCATACAGCTACGTTACCTGTTTGTCATGTTATTGCTACACCACTGCACTCACAACTGGTTTCTACGTACCTGAGCCTTATAATACATTAAACGCAGCTGATGTTCTGTTACCTCAATCTTCTTAATGATACCCTAAACTCCATTCTAGTTCCTTTTGCATAAATATTTGTTAACTGCAAAATTCATGCATCATTCATTCCCTAGAAGAATCTGTTGCACTGTGGCACCCTTGCTACTCTGTAGGTGAATATATTACACCATGGTACCCATACCTCATTCACTATGTGAAGAATATGTTGTACTGTGACAGTCATAAATCATTCACTCTGTGAATGCATCTGTTGCACAGTGACACCCTTAACTCCTCCACTCTGTGGATGAAAGTGTTGCACTGTGACACCCATGCCTCAGTCACTCTGTGGATGAATCTGTTGCACTGTGACACCCATAACTCATTCACTCTGTGGATGAATCTGTTGCACTGTGACACCCATAACTCATTCACTCTGTGGATGAATCTGTTGTACTGTGGCATCCATGCCTCAGTCACTCTGTGGATGAAAATCCCCCTAACGTGGAAGACTGTTCACTGT